>NC_040231.1:23716128-24019158 GCF_001444195.1 Xiphophorus couchianus | reverse complement strand
CACATAGAAAGGTAAGGAGATGTGTTATAATCAGAGATTATCTCAAAAATGCATTTTTTTAAAGTTCTACAATCAAAAACATACAGAGTTTTCTGCTCAGATACAAATAAATAAAAGCCACACAACTCATTAAAGAAAAAAAAATCTCCAGACTTAGTTTTTTTTTCTACTCATGCTAAATTTAAAACCACACCCTGTCGAGGGAGTATTTGTATTTACCTCCTAATGATATCACAATAAAGAAAATGCTTCAGACTTTTTCTTCAAAAAATCACAAGTTCAGGTATAGTGTTGTAATGCCATCCGTGTGTCAGAGGTGTAACAATATTAAAATCAGATAAAATATTTCAGGTTTTCTCATCTAGATATTAAATCTAGATCTGATGATTTATTTATTGTCACATCTCACTGTAAAGCTGTATGAAGGCCTTAAAATGAATTTGTCATTAGTTATTCTAAAACTGAAAAAAAAATATTGCGTTAAGAGAGTTTTTTTTTTTTTACAAAAGCACAGGTTTTGAAAAATAGATAGATTCACAATTCTTTGCCTTTCCAAAAATTCCTGTAAAAGATTTCTTTACACATCAGAGAAGATGGAGTTGTTTTTTTTTTGTTTTGTTTTTTTAGAGGGGTCTTATATAGACATGAAGTTTCTCCATGGCTGCATCACAAGAAAGCAGAACATCATAAAAGAGTTATTTGAATAAAGTTCAAATTCTTAAGGACTATTCGCATTTTCTAATGAACTGACTGTTGAATTTTAATGAACAGTTATCAAAATTAACAGCACACAATGATTTAAAAGCATATCACTCTGTGTGAATCTGGGATTTTTCTATATTGAACAGAATTACTGGAATAAGCTAACTTTTTGAAAATATTCTATTATTGACGCACATGACGGTAGTAGAAAAAAAATGATTCTGCTTGGAAATCTTTTGTAATTTTTTCTTTCAGAAAGCATATTAGGTCTTTAAATAAAAGCCTATTACACAAACTTTAAAGTATAGTTTTAGAAAATATAATTTGAGTAGGTGGCTGGAACCTTATAATAACATTCTTATAACAATGTTGCATAACTGTCTTAGCAAAAAAAATGTCTCATTTGGCAGCTTTTGTGCTGAGACTCTGTTTTGCTCTGTGTTACAAAAAGGTCCATATTCAGATTGTATTTGGGGTTATTTACTATTGATTCATTTAAATAGAGTGCATTCATCATTATTCATAAATCTTTGGGAGAAACTTCTGTTAGGAAGGGCAACAGGCAGTAAAGCAAGTCTGAATTTCTGCTGATGAAAGATCACAGTGTGTGTTTGTGCGCATGTTTGTGTATTGGCACTGGCGGGACAGTAATGTGATTTGAGCCCCAAAACAGAATAGCTCACATGTGCTGGTCCCCTTGGGGGGGTAGAGGAGGGAGGGGGTGGTGGAGCGACGAACAAAGCAGCCATTCATCGCCACTGTCACTGTCGTCAGAAGGAGAAAACTGTTTACACGGGTTTCCATGCTACTCACCACGCTGTCCCTACCTCCTTCTGTTCCTGCTCCCATCTCTCCCACTCTCCCTCACCCCGTTGCTATCTTCTTCTTCTTCTCTTCAGGAACGAATATCGATCGTTACGACAGGCCGTCATAGACATGGTCCTCGCAACGGAGATGACCAAACACTTTGAACACGTCAACAAGTTTGTGAACAGCATCAACAAGCCGCTGGCTGCACTGGAGGAGAACGGGGTGAGATTTAACGTGATATCACGATAAAGCACTGTAATTTTATTAGAATGACAAATAATTATTAAATAGTTGCGTTTACAGAAGTAACAGTACAAAATTTCCATTTTGATTTCTTTCAAATAGAAAGAAATATAATGTCTAACTCTGTCTCTAGAGATTCATAAACCAGCAGCAGAGAGTCAACAAAAATTTTAGATTTTAAATGATGATAGAAACATATGAAGCGGACGTACGACCCGTTGGTTCTTGTGTTAGAGAGAGGGAGAATTTAACAACCTGGTTCTATCTTTACCGTCTCTGTGCGGAATGCTCAACATGGATATTAAAATGTTTTCAGGCCTGGGCGTAACTGACACGTGGGACATGTCCCCTACACTTTTTTCAACCGTTAACTGTTTAAACGGTTGTAAAGATGTAGTAAGGTGATTGTCCGAGCCATCTTTAAACGCACCACGAGCTTAACGCCTGTTACACCTGTGGTTTTGATCACTGATCAGAACCTGCTGCAGAGCAGAGCTTCACAGCCTGCCATGTGCAGCAACTACCCAGACCCAAAAGGAAAAAAGAAAATAACTAAACTTTGCACTTTTCTTTTAAACAAACCAAGTAAAGTGATTAGCTAACGCTGCTGCACGCAGATAATGATAGCAAAATGCTTACCAGTTAATCCAGTATATCATATTAATCTAGTTAACAACACAAACTGTTGTTTAACCTATTTTACAGCCATTGCTAGTTAGTCAATACCAGGAATAAACCCAGCTCTCTTTCATTTATGTACAGTAGTTGTGCTCACTGTTACTTCCCACATATTTAAACGAAATCTTTATTTTCACAATAGAATGAGACATGTCAGGGAGCAGACAATAGACCAGAGGCCAGCAGCAGGGACAGAGATGCAGGGTCTTCTGAGGTAAGGAGGGATTATAATGTGTTGAGAAAACCAGGTCTGTTACAGGAAGAAACCAGGCAGGTATCCGAACAGGGTTTTTACAGATATTTCAGATTTGCACTCATTCGCTCTCCAAACTATTTTTGACTGAATTATAGGTAGCACGGCGAGAAGGCCATATCTAATTTATATTTAGACTTTTTTAAAATTATTTTCAGATATTATTTGTGTTCGAAAAGGCAGCAGATATAGGGCGTTCACTTTTTATTTATCTTGATTAATTTGCACATCTGTGCTGTCACATTTATCTAACATAGTGCCGTTAGTTTCTGTATTCAAATTAAGTTATGAGGTTCCTTGCCATGTTACCTGTCACTTTCATTCCATTTTTGTGTGCTAAGTAACAATTTGCGTATAGGACTTTCACTTCTTTTTGCCCCCTCACTTCTGAGATGATGGTTACCGGTACTCCCCAGTTTTTAGGCCTTTTTTTAAAGACGGGGTTAACACCAATAAACTATTTTTATTGCACTGCATTTGAGTCCAGTGGACTCAAATAAACAAGACAGGCTGACGAAGCAAAACAAAAAGTATGTGTTCTGGACTTATCAGAGTATACATTTTCATCTGAAAGGATCTGGAGCACTGGAGTTCTGTTCATCAACATGTATTTATCTGGTTTTATCTTGTAACCAGGTTGCTATGTATTGCAAATGTTTTGCTCAGGTCCCTCTTGAAAATGAGATCTAGATCTCAACGGGGTTTACCTGATTAAATAAAGGAATATATATATATATATATATATATATATATATATATATATATATACACTGCCTGGCCAAAAAAAAAGTCGCCACCAAAAAATGGTCACACTCTCTAATATTTTGTTGGACCGCCTTTAGCTTTGATTACAGCCCGCATTCGCTGTGGCATTGTTTCAATAAGCTTCTGCAGTATCACAAGATTTATTTCTGTCCAGTGTTGCATTAATCTTTCACCAAGATCTTGTATTGATGATGGGAAAGTCTGACCACTGCGCAAAGCCTTCTCCAGCACATCCCAAAGATTCTCAATGGGGTTAAGGTCTGGACTCTGTGGTGGCCAATCCATGTGTGAAAAAGATGTCTCATGCTCCCTGAACCACTCTTTCACAATCTGAGCCTGATGAATCCTGGCATTGTCATCTTGGAATATGCCCGTTCCATTTGGGAAGACAAAATCCATTGATGGAATAACCTGGTCATTCAGTATATTCAGGTAGTCAGCTGACCTCATTCTTTGGGCACACAATGTTGCTGAACCTAGACCTGACCAACTGCAGCAACCCCAGATCATAGCACTGCCCCCACAGGCTTGTACAGTAGGCACTAGGCATGATGGGTGCATCACTTCACCTGCCTCTCTTCTTACCCTGATGCGCCCATCACTCTGGAACAGGGTAAATCTGGACTCATCAGACCACATGACCCTCTTCCATTCCTCCAGAGTCCAATCTTTATGCTCCCTAGCAAACTGAAGCCTGTTTTTCTGGTTAGCCTTACTGATTAGAGGTTTTCTTACGGCTACACAGCTGTTCAATCCCAACCCCTTGAGTTCCCTTCGCATTGTGCGTGTGGAAATGCTTTTGCGTTCACAATTAAACATACTCCTGAGTTCTGCTGTTGTTTTTCTTCGATTTGATTTGACCAAACGTTTAAGTAATCGCCGATCACGATCATTCAGGATTTTTTTCCAACCACATTTCTTCCTAGAAGACAATGGTTCCCCACCATCCTTCCAGTTTTCAATGATCCATTGGACAGTTCTTAACCCAACTCTAGTAGTTTCTGCAATCTCCTTAGATGTTTTCTCTGCTTGATGCATGCCAATGATTTGACCCTTCTTAAACAGACTAACGTCTTTTCCACGACCACAGGATGTGTCTTTTGCCATGGTTGTTTAAGAAATGAGGAGTTACTCATTGCATCAGCTGGGGTTAAATAACTTGTTGCCAGCTGAAAGATAATCGCCTATGCAGTACTTATCCAATAGGAGGCTTGTACTTATTTGCTTAGTTAAATCCAGGTGCCGACTTTTTTTTTGGCCAGGCAGTGTATATCCTAACATCTTGCGTTGGTTTTGTTTAGGGAAGCAGTGACGAGGAGGCTATCAAAAGCGTCCTGACGTCCCCAGAGAACCGGATCCTCGTCAAGCGGATGCTGATCAAGTGTGCAGACATCTCTAATCCGTGCAGGCCCCTGGAGCTCTGCATAGAATGGGCTGGCCGCATCTCAGAGGAGTATTTTGCACAGGTAAATACATTTACTAAGGACTATTAATACAATTTCTAGAATTACATGCTGTTTTTTGGTGCAAAATGTTCGTAACAGACTTTTTAGTGTTGTCGGACATGATGGTGACTTGTGCTCTTGTCTTTACCGCAGACGGATGAGGAGAAGAGACAAGGTCTACCAGTGGTCATGCCTGTGTTTGACAGAAACACGTGTAGCATCCCAAAGTCCCAGATTTCCTTTATAGACTACTTCATCACAGACATGTTTGATGCATGGGATGGTGAGACAACACGGCATCACATAAACAACAGAACCGCTGTACAGACATGTTTTTTTTTTTTACTTCCTTACAATTCCTTGACTGTTTACACATGTAATTTACAAAGCCAGACTACGATGGATTGAAAGAAATAGAAGGCATGACTGTATAAAATCCATCTGAGTCTGAGTTAGGGGATTCTTTAAGTAAGGATGCACCGATGAGACTTTTCTGGCTGACACCGGTTTCCAATTTTTTATAAAGGCTGGACCTGCTGATTACTCCACCTCCACCCCACATGGTTTTTAATGGAGATCGTAGTTTTGAAATAAATGGAAAATGGCGGAATTACAAGGTTATCCACTTGCATTGTTAACAAATGTCCCTAGTCTTTATTGGATGTTTACCCAACTCTAAAACATTTGTCAAAGCACCTGCTGTAGATTGAAGGATTTATAGACCAAATATGTTGTGACGGGGAAAGAAATCCAACTTTTTTTTTTTACATTTGACCTTCCAAACACCGATCAGAGACGATTAACGATTAGTGTATCTAATTCTAAGATGTGCTTACAGGTGAAATGTATGTACTGAATACTTTTTTTGTCCAAAAATTTGCTATGTGTTGTTTCATTTCACTTTAATGTATCAAAGCTATGTGAGATACTAGTTGGTTTATGTTGTTCTGTACGTATGCTTGGTGTCACAGTGAGGAAACTTGCATTTTGCCATCAAGATAAGATAATCGCACACAATTAGATATTTCAATTATAGCAACCTTGCAATTTTAATCTCTTAGCTGCCACTATTTTCCAAAATTTTACTTGTCCCGGAGAGACGCATAAGGAAAGCTCTTAAACTTCCTAACAACCCTGTGGACTGATTCCATTGTAGTAATTTTTTGTGTAAATGCAGCATTAAATGCTACACAGCTGATCTGTCTGCCAGGTTTCAATCAAATGTGTCTTGGATTGAAAAACATTTTCTCAGTTTCACTAAATTCTAAAAAAAAATGCCAACAGAAAATTCTTTTCCCCAGAAGCTTTGCTGCCACACGCATGATTCGTTGCATGTAAACGCCGTGCAGTTAACGGCCTTTCCAATTTTGATTTTTAAAATTGGATTACAATTTACAATGTACAATTTTGTACAGCATTACACTGAGATTTGTGTAAAAAATAAGGATTTTGCTGCATGTCTCAGGAGACAGAAGGTAAGGGGGATGTTTGTGTTTTTTCACTACACGCCTCACGCCGCCTCCTGTCTCTCCTCTCCAGCTTTTGCAGACCTCCCCAATCTTATGCAGCACTTGGACAACAACTTCAAGTACTGGAAAGGCCTTGACGATCGAAAGCTGCACACCCTGCGACCGCCTCCGGAGTAGCTGCTTGTGGCTACTCAGTCCCGGAAGCCCGGGTGCAGAACCTTCTTCTTTCCTGCTGGGAAAGCGTCTGAGGAAGAAGGCCCTGTCTCTACCCCCCCCGTCAGCCCAGCCGCACAGGGACTCCTCGCCTTCACTCTCCTGCTTCTGTAGCACGCCGAGCGCCTCACATGTCCGTCCACAGCAGAAAAACGCACAGAGGGACTTCCCGACACTGCCGAAGTGCTGCTGGCTTTTCACAGGCCTGTTGGATGGGAACTGTAACCGTCGGACACGGACATCCAGCATCCTCATGAACTTCTCGTGCCTCATAGGCATTCGCAGTGTCGCTGTTGGCACGACTGAATGGAGGACGGCGGAGGGCTTTGGGGGGTGGGTCCTCACCGGCCTCTGTGGCAAAGCATCCATCCTCTGACTACCGCGTAGGCACTCCTCTCTGCCTGTGAAGTTGCTGTTAGCATCTAAAAAACTGTGTCTAGTCCATTTAAGGCCATGTAATCACTTTTTCAACCTCTAGCTCCTGCGCTCGCAGCGAGGCAAAGCCGCTCCTAGAAACCATTGGAGGCCACGTCATAAAAGTACACTCCACTGCTTTTTTTTTGTTTGTTTGTTTTTGTCTGTTCATTCGTTCGTTTGTTTGTTTTGTTTTTCAGGCAATATTTCCACGTGTCCTTCAGAAACACAAAGTTTGACACACGGCTGTCATAACAGAAATGAGAGCGGATGCTTCCTTCATGGGTCAGGGGTGGACCTTTGTCCCAGGCCACTGCTGAGAGATGGCAGAAAAGAAGAGAAAAACTCTATTACAGGTTATTTAGTGTTCTAATATTTTCTTAAATTTCCATGTTTTCTATAATAAAATTCACAAACAAATTAGTAAATGAGTAAGAGCAAAATAAATTTAGAATTAAAAAAAAAAGTCAAAGCTGTTAAAGACGAGTACTACTACTACGCTCAAAAATTTACAATTATTATTCATGCGACCTTATTAAGCATTTTTTGTTTTCTTATCAAGAGTACAGTACCAGTTTGAATAAACGAATGAACCCTTTTGTATTGCACTGTATACAACATTAGAAGTGTCTACGTCTCAGTGATTTGTCCAGGAATGGGATGTTGCGTTGGAGAAAAAGCTGTTTTTCTGTTGATCATCAGTAGATCGTCTGCTTGTGTGAACGCGTGTGGGAGTTTGGTTTTCCTTTTTTTGTTTGTTTGTTTTGTTTTTATTTGCTTTTTGGTTTATTTTTTTTTCTTCTTCTTTTTGGTCGTTGGTGTGTGAGTGCGCGGGTGTGTTCATTGTTGCAGCAATCCCATACTCCTGGTTTTGATGCTGTAAAACCGCTTGACGTTTGACAACAGCAGCAGAAATATGTGAAAAATCGTTTTGGACTTGAACAATCTTCTTTTTTTTTTTTCTTTTTTTTTGTCCTCCCTGAAATTTTTTGTATCTGGTTTGACCTACTGAAGAAGAAGAAAAAAAGACTGCCTTATTTTGTACAATATTTATACAATACATCCCACTGTGCAACTGCTACGGACATCTGGAGTTTTTCTTATAACACAGTCAGAAGGTTACCTTCAAGTAAATCTCAATATTTTTATAGACAATGAATTTTACACTGGATTTGCAGCAGATGAGATCAACCATAATAGCTATCTGAACACCTGTGAAGGAGAAAGCCACACAGAGCGTGCGTATAGAGAGCTGAATGGTAAAGCAGGACGTGGATCGCAGAGTTGTCTATCACTGTCTTTAAAGCAGTCTCCTGGAGGCCAGCTTGCATTGATTTTTTTTTTTTTTCTTGTCTTTTCTTTTGATCAAAACATCACTATATTTGGCCAATCGTCCAACACCCTTATGCACAGACCTGGGTAACATCGTTTTTTTTTTTGTTTTTTTTTGTTCAAAGTTGGATTCAGATTAGGATACTAATTTCTATGTTAAAAGATCGATGCTTCTTGAGAAGATTTCCTCTTTAAACAGTGTATAAATCCCATAACAGCTAAGCAAATACTGGTTAATGAGATGCATTAACCACAATTAATTTTGTTTCTCTCTTATGACAGAATTGTACACTTAATCAGGGGATTTGTATGTTCCTTCTGATTCACATTTTTGGTCTGAAGGCACGGGGGGGAAAATAGAACCTATTCAATAAAAAATTAAATATATCCTTGCAGTGTTTTTCCTGCAACAGTTTTGTCTCTGGCATCTGTCCTTTCTCACATATTGCATAAAATGACGCATACTGTCCCTTGTGAAAGTTTTTATAGCTTTTAAGGGTTTTAATGGTTTGTCATGTTACAAACTTGAGCTTTAATGTATTTTGTTGTGGCTTTAAGTGACAGGCCAACACACATTGGTATGTGATTACGAAGAGGAAGGAAAAGGATGCATGGTTTTCACTTTTTTTTTTTTTACACATAAAATTTGGAAAAAGTTTGCATGTATTTGGGTTTAGCAACCCAGAATGAATACTTTTTAACGACCCCTTTATCCTGCAGATGTAAAGTCTTTTTGGGGTTTGTCCGCCGACTGTGCACATCTACAGACTAAAAGTTGTGTCCTTTATTTTCCTCAAACTAGCTCAAACTAGTCACATTGAATGAAGAGCATCTGGACTTTGTCTGGCCCATTGTTGTAGCTGACTGTACGTTCGGGTCCAACCCAAGTGTCAAGTCAGAGATTTTCTTTCATTATTGCCTTGTATTTAGCTCCTGGGAATGATTATGCAGCCATCACCAAGTTTTGACCATCTTCTAAATGTTTGTTGCATGTCTTGTGGCAACAGAACTCCATGTGGCTTTCTTTCTGTTGCTCTTCCATAGTAGAGAGATAGGTAAAGTGTGTAAAGACTATGTGTCCTGTCAAAGGTAAGACACACCTTTTGGATTTACATCTATTAAATGTGTGTACTTACATTTTCAAAGAACACACAATAAGGTTGGTGGTTGTAATGTGACATTAAATATGAATGACTTTGCGATACCATAAGTGAACTGGATATTTGCATTCAGTTCTATAAATATTTTAGCCCCATGCAGACATGGAGTGTGGTTAATATCTGCTTCACAAAGGAAAAAGAGTGTTACTTTAAGTTGAGCAAACTCCAACTCAAAATATTACATATTTGCTCCTTGGCATTTTAAAGAATAAGTAAATTCTGGTGTTATTGTGTAAAGAACAAAACTTTTCACATGTAATGTGACATCATTAAGAGTAAGGGTAACTTTGTTATCTTCCATATAATCGATCTACGTGTGATACAAGAATGCTGCATCTTCTCCAAAGATCAAAAAGACAACATAAGAATTTTTGGAGAAAAAAAAAATTGATTAACTAACATTGGTGTTCATACTTACTGCTGAAATCCATTTTCTGCAAAACTACATGAATAGACCCAACAATGACATCCAGGCTGGAAAGAAAATGTTTCTTTTTAATAGGAAGAAATCTTTGGCGTGACCGGGCTCAGAGAGGACGGCCATCTGCCTCAACCAGTTGGAGGTGAGGAGACATGAGGAGAGACGGCACCAACAAAGACAGACGGGACCGTGTTTGTCTGTTTGTCAACTACAACGTTGGCTGTTGGCACAAGATGGGAAAAAAAAAAAACACTGTCCACTCCTAAATGATTTTTTGAGTCATATTACGAGTAGGACCAACTTACTTGATTGTTTTTGCAATAATTCAACGACAGTATTTTAATAACGGTATGAAGGAGTTTCACCAGGCTCAAAGATCCTTGTCAGATCAAAGTGAGTGGAGTCCTTTGCAATTACCAGAGACATTTACCTTTTTCATCTGAAAAGAGGAAAAATAAGTCTTGTGATTTCATTCTTGATTGTTGTGAAATATGCTCAAAGTGAAAATGTTCCTTGCTATATTAAAGACTTTTTCCAAATACAAAAGGCTAAACGTCTATTATATGAAGTGAATAACATGCGTCAATACAAACTTTTTCTTTAACAAAACTGTTTTTGAATTTGAATATAAATGCACAGATGAGGCTTCTCCTGGGCCATAGCATTTTTTTTTCCTCTGACCTCTAACCCTTCAATTCTTATTTTCATTAAAACTGTTTTCTCTCTCTTCCAATTAGACACATTAAAGGAGATTTAAAAGAGGTGGTATTTTTCAACAGTAGCTACAGAAAAACAAAACGTTGCTTTCATTAGAAAATATGATCTTAAATAAATAAATATGTGCTTTTTATCAGATTTCTTTTCTTTGCAATGACCTAAGCCGTATAAACAAGTTTTACTGTGAAAGGCGGAATAAGTTTAACCTTGGCACAGGTGGGTTCGCGGTGTCACATTTGGGCCCCGTACAGTTCTGCCTGTCAGCGCGCCGCTGGATTGTTCCAGACTGACGTTACGTAACATTAAAACAGCCCAACTTCCGTCAGATCAGACTTTGCGACAAAGTCGTCAGAGCAAACAGTCGGCGACATCGGACTGATGGCTGCGGTCGTTCAACACAATCCATATTAGAGACGTTTTAAAAACATTTGTGTTTTCCGGGGTCGTGCTATGTCTTCGGGAATGACGGGACAAACGCCGTGAGTATTACCTTATTTTGGAGATAACTCGAAGAGCGAGCTCACAAGCCGAGGCCGCGTTAGCCATGTCCTGCTATGCTAACGCTAGCTGCTGCGCTAGCCACCTAATAGCTTCTTGGCCTAGTAGTAAAAGTTAGCTCAGGGGCTATCTGTACAATTTATTTTCACTGAAATCTTACGTTTAGAACCAGCGTCTTACGATTAATTCCACTTGCTACTATATACATTTATTGTTAGTCTATTGGTGGTTTATACAGTTTAAACTAGAATCGCAAATTGGTGTTGGCTAACTCAGCATTAGCTTCAGCGTCTGTGGAATGCTAAATTGCTTGTTTGTTTTCTTGATATTTCGGAAGGTACGAATATTATTTATTGCCCAGAGATGCACATTTGGTCAAATATTATAAACTGTCTTAATGTAAAAATAGTAGTACTAAAGTGCATTAGAGAGAGGAGAAAGGAGTTAAGCTCACATCAACGTGAGCTTAACTCTGCATTTTATAAAGTATCTTCATTTGACTGTTGCACTTTTTTTTTTGTGTCTGTACGTTTTTCAGCTGCCTAACAAGTCGCTGGGATCAACCAGCACAACCTAAAAAGAGTGTGGATGTGCAGCAACAGAAGAGTATTGGCAATGCCACGCTCCCCGTCGCGGCAGAAGAAATACCAACAGGGGGAGTTGAGAAAGCAGCAGCCATGGCTGCTAAAATAAATGCCATGTTGATGGCAAAGGGAAAACTTTTAACTCCTCCACCATTACTTCCAAAGGTGCATAGTTTAAAAAAAAAAAAAAGAAAATCTGGAAGGAAGTCTTTTTCTGTTTTTGCAATACTAATAATTTACTTTGTTTTATTAAGAAACCCCCAAGTATCCCTGTACCAACCCCTGTAGAAGAAATGGTGGTCACAGAGGTCGACATAAATGACGTACCACTAAATTGCAGAGAACTTCTTACTAAAGGAAAAACACAAGAGGAGGTAAGTGGAAAACTGGCATTAAACACAAAAAACAACCTTTTTTTTTTGTAACATTTAATTTCTTCTTCTGTTTTTCAGATCAGGTTATTTAGTGGAGCCGTTGTCTCAACTAAAGGTCTTTACATGCCTGAAATTGAAAAAGGAGCGGGAGGGTATGTTGCACAGGGAATTTAATGTTTTATTTTCCATGACTAGTTCTTCAGACGTCTGACACTTTTAATGATTTCTTTAAAAAAAAAAGAAAAGACAGAATTTGTGATGGGATAATAGTTTTGTTATGCAGAGTGGAAGTTTTGAAAGAGTGAAACAAGAAATAACACCTGGGACATTAATAATTTGATTTATGCATCTGAAAATATAGGAAATATATGCTGTATTTGAACTTTAACTTTACTGTATTGTCATAGTTTGTGTCATGCAGTATTTTCTTTCAAACAATTGAGATTTGTATGCAATACATCTCCAAAACATTTGTAATAACGTCTTACTAGATGTCAAGTGGAAGTGTAGAAATGTTTAATTTTTTTATGTTTCAGTGAAAAACGTTTTTGTGCACATTAGACTTATGGGGAAAGTGATGTTTAGTGCAAATGTTTCCCTAACATTTGTGATCTGATTTCTTTCAGACAAAGACCTTTGTATTTACATGTTCAGGGAAAAACACAAGAGCAAGTCAATAGTAAGTAAGATTGTTATTATTTCTTTCATTCAACGAGCAAATTTGATATTGTGTTTGAAAGATTCATAATGCATCTGTCAGTTTTTTTTTTTCCCCCATCTCTCACGTTTTTTTTCTTTTTGCTTTGGGATATCAGAAGCTGTGATGAGAATAAAGGAGATAATTTCTGAAGATGTGATAAGAGCCTCAGCAGCATCCGGAGGACAGCAGGTTCCTGTGATCCCACCACTCACTCTTTACCCTCAGCCACCTCGGCCCGTCATTCCCACTCCTGTGCCACGTTTGCCCAACGCAAACTGTGTGCCGGGCCAGGGACATCGACCAGCAGCTCCTCATACAGGGGTGGGTAAACCTCATAGTTTTTGTTGTGGTTCAAACAACAAGGCTTCCCTTTGGTTAAATACCCAGAGTTAACACACTCTCACTTGTGTTTTTTATGTTTTCACGGGGGGAAAATTACATAACAGCGATGGAACATACACAGATCACAACAACAGGGATATTTCTGTTAAGATAAAGCATCTTTTAGACCAGTGAAAAAGAAAGAAATATAAAATTATAATCAAAAGCCATTATTGCACTTATGGGAATAAGTGCAAGATGTATTTCTAGCTAATTTTTTATAGAATCAAGCAGGCCTTTTAACGGAGGTAAAGAAAGTGAGGCAAATGGAGTTTGTTGCCTTCACTGAAACTCGCCTCCAAAATCAACTAGCAGAGAGAATATCCTTGGTTTGGAGTGAAAAACCTTGGATAGCTGCATTTGCTTACAAAACCTCTTTTTCCTCTAGGAAAAAAATATTTAGCTAATTTAACTGGAAATAATTATTGACACCGTTTATTCTTTTTCTTGTTCCCCAGAGTTTTGTGCACACTAAAATCTTTGTGGGCCTGGACCAAGCGTTACCCTCGTTCAACGTGAAGGAAAAGGTCGAGGGTCCATCCGGTTCGTACCTGAGTCACATCCAGACCGAGACGGGAGCTCGAGTCTTCCTCAGGGGGAAGGGGTCCGGTTACATCGAACAGGCATCCAAACGAGAGTCTTTTGAGCCTCTTTATGTCTACATCAGGTATGTTCACTTTTTTAGACCTTCCCATAAGCCTTTTAGGTGTAGTGTGAAGGATTTCCCTCTTTAAATGAAACAAATTGTAATCAACGTTGTCTGGTTTCAGTTAAATAATAAGCAGCTAATGCTCCTGCTTGCACAGAAGTGATAAAATGTCTTTTGTTTTGCTGTCTGCGAGTCCCTTATTGAGTCTGCTTCGTTCTAGTCCAACAAAGCTCTTTTGTGTGTCGCAGCCACCCGAATGCAGCTGGATTAGAGTCAGCTAAGAAACTCACAGAGAGTCTGCTTGAAACTGTAAGTTCATGATGTCACCATGTAGAAAAGTTTCACCTGAGTTGGAGAATATATTCGGAGGTATAAGAAGGTGAAACTACTGAAGTGTATAGTTTCCACTGATACCCACCTCCAAAATCAATGTGGTAGCGTGAACCGCCTGATCTCGAGTCTTAGATCTTGTGTGCTCTGCACCTACCTACAGACTCATTACTGACAACAAATTAGTACTGTCTCTATGAAACTTGTCACTCATGAGTTATTTTTATTTTCCATCTTTATTCACTAGGTGAGAGCTGAACATGCCCAAATGGTGTCAGTGTACACAGCCACAGGCGCAACGCAGCGTAAGTATTATTATTACTGCTACTGGACAAATTCCAACAAGTTTATCCAGTATCAGATACTGGTTGGCTGCATTGTTCTTGTGATTAGAGAATATTCCCTTGGCATCATTAGTGGTTGAGCAATAAGTTGAGTTGGTAAGCCATACTCCATTTATTTCAAAATTAACATTCTACAATTTCATTTCAGCATACGCAGCACATGGATTTCCAACTAATAGCAGTTACTCTAGCCAGGGGTCCTGGTATAACTACCCAGCAAATGGGTATGCTGGCGGCTATGCAGCGTATCCAGGAGCCGGTGGTTACTGGAGTAATGCAAATGGCCCCCCAAGTCAATCTAACCTGTCGACAACCCCATCTCCATCTTCTCAGGCAATGATTCAGTATCCAGTGTGTCCTAGGAAACCACATCCCTTTCTTGTCCAGGTGACTGCCACACATTGATATCTTTATGTCTAGATTTTTTCAGTGTTTATGTTTCGGTCACATCAGTTTTCTTTCTTCTGTATGTTTTACCAGATCCCTACATATCTACACATTTGCATTGCAGAAAATTAGAACGTTTATTATTAATTTTTGTTCAGTAATTCAGTTCAAAAAGCGTAACTTCCACATAATATAGATTAATTACATCCGGTGTTTATATTCCAAGCCTTTATTTTTGTTAATGTTGAAGATTTCAGGCTTCAACTGTAGGCTGTAATCAATTTTCTCTGTAAATTGCAATCAGTTAAAATAGATTTTGATAGCAGGTATGTTGGCCTGCCTACTCAAAAGTATCTCCATGTACTTCACCCTAAATGAAGGTGGCCCTTTTTGTAGTATTCTATGTTGATTGTGCAACTTCTGGAGCAATGAGCAGCAGTCTTTCCTACGAATGTGTAGGGTATGATATGGTAATAACTTTACATCCTGTATCTAAAGATATATATATTGGTAAGGGTATTTATTTGCTGATATAGACATTTTAATTTTATTGGCTGTAATCAATAATCATCAAAATTAAGAGAAATTGACCCGTGACACCCTGTATATCACTTTCTGTCATGAATCTATTTTAATTACTCAAAATGAGATTCTAGTTTCAGATCAAAATGCACTTCATCTGAATAAAACAAAATGTATAAAAACATTAAGCTGACTCAATCTGTGGCTGTGAGGGGTTGCAGGCTGTGTGTGTTACAAGGCTTTGAACACACACAGCAGTGCACATATGTTGGTTGTGCTCTACTTAAGGATCCGGGCAGCAGTGAGACAGTGGAGCCTGGAGGATCTTTAAACACCCCCCCTGACTCAGGAAGTCCCAAAGATCACTTCCAGGAGGGGGCTAAGGATGAGCAGGTTAGCTGGAGCGCATATTGGTTAAAGCTCATTCTGGTTGTGCTCAAGTTTTGGATCAGTTTGGGTTTCATGAGGATTTCTGAAGCTTCGCATCTGGAAACTCAATGCCGTTTCACTTGATGTTGTTACATAGTCGCTCATAAAACATTTTTTTGTTGTTTTTTCATACCTTTTGTACATCACACCTCTCTCTTGGTATACTATTAAAATATCAGCCATTCCAGATAACATACTCTGTTTGCAAACCCCATAAACATGAGTGAAGTAGAATAATTGATCATAGGTAAGTTTTGATTTGGAACAATATTTGTTACTCTTTGCAATTATTGCTTCATAAACAAACAAAATAGTGATTTTATTTTTTTATTATTGTTGTTTGGATCATAATTACAATAAATATTCACAAATATTTGTGTAAAATGTAAGGGCCACTTTGCAAATTCTTGCCAACGTGTTTATCAAACACTGAGTGCGAGGGTGGCCCGTTTTAATTCATACATTTAAGAATGAGCCCATTTTTGTAGGAATCACTGAAAAATAATGCATATAGATCATTTCAAGCTTTCAAATCTTTTCATGATGAGTTAAATTTTCTAAAGTGATGCCTGACTTCCTCTGTAGCCTGCCAGCTGCTCTCCAGAGGGTCCTGCTCACCTGGAATCCACCCTTCCTTCATCCAGCGTTGGAGAGGAGAAAGTTGTAGAAAGGTTGGATTTTTACAAATTTTCTCTCAGATTTCCTTCAAGTTGATTTTGGGACAATGTTGACATTTGCATCTCTTCAGGATATTGATGCCTCCACCTCCACCGCCATCGCCATTTGTGGCTCCTCCCCCCGTTACGCGCAAGAGGCCGAGGGACGCCACGCCAGAAGCCCCGGCCAGCCCGCCCCTGTCCGCCCCCACGTCTGCGGGTATGCACTTCTTCTCTTCCAACATATTCAGAGAGCCTGAAAGCTCAGACGTTTACTTCTGTGGAGTTCTGTATTGCATGTCGTAGCATCTCCCCCCATGGATCAATGGGGGAGGAGTGGAGACCTGTTTGAACCGCACCACTGCTGGAACTCACTAACGTGCTCTTCTTGTATATGTTTTTTGTCTTTCCCTTGTTCTCTCTCTCAACATGTGTCCCCCGGACGTGCCTGTAATGGATGTGTGCTGTGCTGCCGTTTGATTTTGATATCTTCCCTCCCTCCCGCCCCCGGCTCTGGATCAAACCAACTCAAAAACCACGCCTTATGTGGGGCTCCTCACTGGGTTTCCATTTGTTTTTGTTCTCTCTCTCTCTCTCTGCTCACCCCACTCCTCCCCTGTTTCTCTCCAATGTCTCCCACCTTTCCTTTTTTCTCTCTCTTTTTCTCCATTTTTTTGTAATTACAGGTGTTGACGAAGAGGTGTCGGTGAAGAAGACTAAAGTGAGCGTTGATACTTCTGGGCTCGTGCCCTACGGCGGAGATTCCTCAGATGAAGAGGATGAGAGGACACACAGCAGTAAGACAGAAAACCTATAACGTCTGTCATCCCCCACTGTCCCTGAGATTTTTACAGACCAAAAGTTTTAACTCTCACCATATCGACACAATGAAAGGAGAAGTCTGCCCTGAAATGACCATACCAGCATTTTTATACATTTTACCTCCTTTGTTTCCCTCTTTGGTTTATCTTTCTATTCTTCCAAAAAGGACAGATTTTCACTATGTTTTGGCTCTTGCCAAAATTCAGGTAAAACTTTCCGTACATACAAATAAACCTGATGGGTTTAAAACAATAACATACAGTATGTGGTATATAGATTACAGTGTGTAAATTCCCAAATTATTGCACTTTGCTAATCTAAACAGAGGTTCTTATTTCCTTTGTCCATCCATGTTTAGGTTTTTGTTGTCTGTGTCTCTAGATGCTCTTGCACAAGTAAGATTAAACTTGTTTGGATATATCTTTTAATCTAAAATACTTTTTTAGCTGATGTAAATACAGAAGCTAACAACGAGGTTGATATTTGCTTGTAGTCAAATGTCATCTTGGGCTTTTGAAAAAAGTTACTTTTTTTTCACTTTAATCTGACTAAATGTTGCCCTCATCAACTTTTAACACAGAACAAATTGCATTAAATCCCAGTCATTACACACATCTCAAAGTATGGAGGTACAAAGGGCGGACTTCTCTAGGATGTGAATACAGCTGTATAATAAAGAGAAACTTTCTTCTTTTGTTTTTCCCCCTCCAACTTTTGTTAAGAAAGTCAGATTTTGAGCTTTGACATCTGGCCTTGCTGCAATCACAGATTGTTTAAATACATATAAACTTCAGTGAAACCTTTTTCTTGTCTTGGAAAATGGTGTATGCCTGTTCCCATGGAATACTATAATAAAACAACTTCAGAAAGTATATTGTTTTTATTGATGCATTTGTGTCTGAACATTCATACTGTAAATTATTTTATTTGTAACATTTAATGTCACTATAATGCAAACTGAGGTTAATTATTAGTTCCGTCCATTACCTCGTTAACACCGACTCCCTGTCAGATGAAGGTGTAGTCAGGAGCTTGTATGCCATTATGTACAGTAAGTGCTCCTGGGTTGTCCAGGCTGAAACATGGGTGGACATAATTGTGAAAGTGACAGTGGAAGGTATGCAGATGTTGCTCCAGATTAGCATTGAAGAAGCTCAGAGTCCCCCTGTCGTAGTCGAGAGCCACTCCAATACGCACTGGATGCACTGTAATCCTCAAGTCTGGACTCCAGCCATTATGCAGGAACTCATACTTGTGTCTAAAAGTAAAGAGGACAATGCGATATTAGAAGGAAAAGTTCTGTTTTCTCTCATGTGGCTGGCCGCCTGCTCTGGGAAAGCACAAGACTGAGCCAGCAACTGATATCCAAATGGCTGCAGATGAAAGAAAATAAGAAATGTGACTTAAAAGTTTGCGTAGGCAGAATGAACAACCTGCCCACAATGGAGAATCACATTTGAAGCTTGTATGATATGAATGACTCGATAAATGTGACAAACGGCCTGACTTGTAATAAATACAGTTGCTATAGAAACACAAGACGAGATATTTCATGTTAGTTCCTTTGAGCTCAGGCTTTCACAGGGCTGATGCACATTTTTGTATTTTGCTTCAGAAAGGGAATTTTAAATGCTAAAAATACAGTCCTGGCCCAGTTTCCAGGATCTGCAGTAATAGTCCTGTGGAGGATCAGCACGTTAATTCTGATAGTGGATGAAAACAAATCTGCTTGAGCTTTTGTACTGTTAAAATGAGAGCCAGTTTAATTTTCCTATGCTTGTGCTGCAGTTGGAAAATTGCCATGCTTCAACAGTTGATCAGGTTGCAAATTAAGAGCCCAGATAAAAGTAAGGAATAAATTCCTGAGCAGACTATTAAATGGTTTTACACTTAAACATTCCACTAAAGCACCTGGTATCCACAGTGGTGAAAACATATAATGCCCTATAAAAATCTATGGAAGAGAAATAAATTTGACAATAAAACAAAAACTGACCAAAATACTTTTAGTCTCACTTAAATGGATAAAATCACACAAGTTTTGTGTCAATTCAGAAGCACATGATGAACATCATGACTCAGCATTTTTAAATGATCTACAGAAAGTTCCTGCTACTGTTATGGATTTAACTTTTATGATACGTTCAAGGAGGAAACCCAGCTCTCTTGAGAAAAACATGAGGGCTAACCTAGTGTTTGTCAGAGAGGACAAAGACCAGGACTTATGCATATGAGTCTAGATGTAATTATTTGGACACCAGAACAAAGGAAATGTTTGACCTAAGCCAAACAGCAATTCAGAAAACTAGCATCAAACTAAGAGCATTTCTTGGTTTAAACAAAATGCAATGGGTGACCTAATTTTCCAGTGGATATAACGTGACAGACTGGAGCTGTGCACCGTTTACCTGGACGGGGTGCGAATGTGTCTCATACACCAGGAGCTACCATTGGCCCCGAGGTACGCGTCCCTCTCTGTGTCTTCGTACGCAACTCCGACACGAAACTCCGTCTCATCATCCACCTCGACTTCCCAGTAATGCCTGCCTCGCACTGGAATCAGATCCCCCAAAATGGCTACACATCTGTACACAAACACACACACACATACATACGTAAAATTAAAGGTACCACTGGATGTTTCAATGACGCTTTGTCGCACAAGCAACTGTTGGACACTTCACCTTGTGAAAGTGCTGTCCTCAAAAGCCATTGCCGTTATGGGCAACTCCTCATCTCCATAGAATATAGTGAAGCCGTCTTCTGACATGGAGAGACAGGGATGAGCGGTGTTCTCCAGAAGGTAGAAGAAGGTGCCTGTTCAGTCATCACATAATAACACAAAGAATTTCTTGTTAGTATATCTACACACTTGAGGCTCCTTTTCCAAACAAGGCCATTATAACCGACTGTGTTTTCTAACGGATCCATTTTAAAATTCCTTGTTTTAGCACTGTGCATCCAATAGAGTTTCATTTCATGGAGTGCTAGACTGAGATGTAACCTAACATAGCAACTTGATTAATAAATTAATAGCTCAGAATATTGTGTCCTCTACTAGTCAAAACCACTCAAAGATTTCCAGCAAGCAAGGTTGTTTTCTGTTTTTACCAGTTGTGGAGATGGTTATAGCATCACTCCTGTCACTTGGACCTCCAATGTTGACAGCTCTTACAGAGATGAGGTATTGCCGCCCTGCCTGCAGCTGGATCAGACACTGACAGGTGGGCACGGCCACTATAGACCTAGACACAACACATGAAGGAAAAAAATAAAATCAAAATTTTCTTTCTTAAATCAAGTTCAAATCAAAGGTCACTTTTCGAGTAGTTGTTCTTTACAGCCAGGTAAAATTTATTATACCTCATCCTTTGTAAAATACCAAATAAGTAAATTCAGAGTTGTAATGTGGAGCTTTAAATAGTTTGTATTTTGCAGCAAGCTGATGAAAAATAAGAAATGACTAAGTGTGAGGACACACTTCCAGCTGAGGCAAACACTGCTGCAGGAGCTGAAGCTAAGAATAGATTTTCTAGGACAGAGAACGTCTTGATTCAGCAGCTCTATAACCAAGGGACCTGGAAAAATCCCAGGCCTGCACAACCCTGGCTCTATATGAAGATGATGCAACAACAAGCCTTGTGTCTACCAAAGCAGATGAAGAGTGCTAATACCTTAGGGAGCAGTATGTTGCAAATCTCTGACACCTTAAACATTTCTTTCTATTTTTCTTAAGAAATCATTACATAATCATTGAGAAAGATTGAGGTGGGCATTAATAGCTCGGGTCTTACTCAGTAATGCTGTTCTCTGTGCCAACAGTTCCGGTCTCACTGAGCTCCACGGTATAGGAGTCTACAGGGTTGGTGTTCCCTGACTCCCATCGGATCAGAGCAGCTTCTGGGCAGCTGCTGCACTCCCTCTGCTTGATCACAGGAGGCGACGGCACTACGGAAACACGATTTGGGCTTTCATTTATAGTGTCAAGCCTCTTGAATACTTGCAACTGAAGTTATACCAAAAAAAAAAAAAAACAAGCTAGTATCCAAATGCAACAATCTTGCTTTTAAAGTCTAAGAAATTCTTGAAATTATTCAACCAACTGAATATAATTCTTTATCAGAGCACACATTAGAAAACTAGATGTGATCTCAGGCACAACTGATGTCAACAATCAGAGGTTTTTTCCAGTATTACTTGGATTGGGTTTGTGAGACTGAACACTTTGTTCATGGCAACATCTCACTGAGTGTTAGAAATATGACTAAGTTCAAGATATTCAGAGAAGAGATTATCATCTTGAAAAGTTTAAGGGGTGCTATTATGGATTTTCCAGACACATAGTGCCATTTATAGCACCATGAAGTAACTATGTTACCTTCAGTTGTTATAAAAATGTTATATAAATCGAATATCAATTTGAATTTGCAATTTCACGTCCCTTTTTTTTTAAGAAGCTCCTGCTCCACTATGACTTGGTTTCAGAGCATGTCCTGGTAAATATTAGAATGCAAATCAATGGTGACTGACTTGAACTCTCATTAGTTGGGGATTTGAAAAAGGCAGGAACAGCACACAAATCCAGAAATAATAGTGAATTGGAGGCCCTTGTGTATGAGCAGCAGGCATAGAGTCCTCAAGGATGCTGCCAGAAGCTGGTGCCTGGCTATATATCCCATTTGCAGCAGGCCAGAAAAGCAAAAGGCTGCTCTACTAAGTGCTAAATGCTCTCTTCACGAACTGGTTGAGTAATTTGGAGATTGCAGTTTTCATTGAAAGTGTCATTTTCTATGTAATTCAAAGAAACCACTTGTAATAGCACATGACATTACAGTTTTGTTTAATTTGACAATAAATCTAATTTGCAGTGGCGGGTGAATGATTTTCAGTGCACCTATAGTGTTGTGAGGACACCGTGGCACTAAATTACCTGTCATGTACAAGGCCTTCTCACTCGCTGGGCTGATGCCTGTTGTGTTGGTAGCCGTCACCCAAAGCTCATATTGAGCATTGGGGAGCAGTTCTGTCACAGTGCAATGGGTCTCCTTCACTTTTACCTTGCTTTCTGAAAAAACAACAGCAACAACAAAAAAAAAAACACATCCATTTAGTTGGACTGTTGCTGAAATATATATATAAAAAAACAACAATTCTACAACACTATATTTGTAATGGTAGTGTGAAAGCCAGTGAAAGCTTGCCATACCCTGCGGTGCACAGGTACCGTCTGCGGGCGTGTCCTCCAGCACCGGTCGGTAGTAAAGCTCATAGTACTCCACCGTGTCGTCGGAGAATAAGCTCCAGCACACATGCAGGGAGGTCTGGGTGGCCGAGTTGGGCAACTGCGGGTTGATCACTGGGGCAGACGGAGCTGTTTGTATGACGCAAATACACAACCAGTCCACTCTTGTTATCGAGGCAACAACCAAAGAACATGTTAAAATAGCTTCATCTAGTAAACTTTACATTAATTTAAATGAGCAGTACCACTTTTGCCAAGAAGAAAGTTCAAGTATCCAATCAGAGAATTCGTACAGGCTTGTTGCTAAGGAAGACTATATTTCAATCGGTACGCATAATTTTTATGCTGGAGCTACGGGCATCTTTGGTGGAATGTGTATAATGTCTGGGCAATCTCTGTATCACAGAGTTTTCTATGTTGTGCATTATTCCGATATCCTTGTGATTTACTTCAATAGGTGATTCGTTTATGATTCAGACCTGGCACAATATTGATGGAGTCCATCATGGTTTTCACATCTGACAGATCGGCCAGCGGCGTAATGAATTCCAGACTCGTCGACAGCGAGAGGTCGATGTCCTCCTTGGCAAACTCCTCGACTCTAGTTAAGCATACAGGTCATTCTGGTAAATTACAAGATTTAAAACAAAGATGAATATTCAAGTGCCATGCCATCTGGATAACACCTTAGCATGAACATTTAAATAAAGCAACATTTATGTTACCAAGAGTTTATATGTTGGCTATGTGCTATCAATGTTAGGTCCTCCCAAATCACTCTGCAGTCCCTGCTAGTGTCACAACATGCACACACAGAGCAGCTTCATGGTTACCTTTTAACAACGGGCATAACTGTCTGTCAACAAAAGTCAAAAGGAATCTATCAAACAGGATTGTTTATTTTTTTTTACATTTACGTTTTGAAATATCATAACTGATGTGTTTTATTTTGTGTATGGAAAAAAAAAATCTCTAACTAAACCAAGTTGAGTTACCTTTAGGAAAAGCCTCTTGTCCTGGCAGCGGTAAACCTCCTGGGCGGTCTCGATGAGCTCCTTCGAGGTGTCCAGCGCCTGCCCACAGGCCACCAGCTGGTTGTACAGGGACTCCAACTTACCCTTCTTCTCCTCCTGCAGTCCTGTCTCCCTGTCGTCGTAGCGCTGGGACAACGTCTGCAGCACGTCGTTGTAGTGCTGCTCCAAGTGCTGCTCCTGGCGGCCGAAGTTCTCCTGGACCAACATTCAGGCGATCCGATGCAGTTTGAGACTGAAGCATTGATCTGCATGTTCAGTTCTGCTGCTACATGCACTGAGAATGGACCAGGGCTTCAAGAAATGTACCATTTCAGATTCCAAGGTAGTCTAGAATATTTAAATTGCTCCCTGGCAGATTTTCATCATATTTAAGTGCAAAACTTTTACCTAATGTAAGGTGAACAGTGAAACAGTGCAATGCAGAAACTGGATTCTAATTTGTCAGAAACGTAAAAGGTAATTTTGCAGATTTTTAGCCAGTTGCAATAACTTAAGTAACACCTACTTCAAAATCTATAACACTGAGATTACAGAAAACTAAGATAACTAAAACTAAGATAAGTAAAAAACTAAGATAGGAATTCCATTGCATTGAATCAGGTTCAGGTGAAAACTTATGATCTAGGAAGGCCAGGAGATCAAGAAAGCAGTGGAAGTAACCTGTGGTTAATTCACAAACTAAAATGTCAAAACTGGACAACAATCAAATAGTTGTGTTGTAGCAAATCAAACAGAAATAATGTATTTAAATTGTGAGTCAAATTAAATGTCTAGAAATGAAATTTAGATCACACCATGTCATTTTCCTTACCAACCCATTTTAACTTGCAACTTGCCAAGGAAAGTCAAACCCAATGATAACAAAAGGGTAATGTGTATATTTCAACAGCATATGCTATTTGAAACCTGTGTGGATTGAAATAACATATGAAGCTTTCACTCCCCTAATTTGTTTTTGTTTTAAATCATTCGAGATGTTTGTTGCATAAAACGTTCACACAGAAATATAGATTTACCTCCACAGTGAGAAAGATTTCCTCCAAATGACCAGCAAAGTTCTCCATCTCAGCGACCTTCCCCTGCAGCTGATTCCTGGTGGAGGTGATCTCACCCTGAAAGCAGATGAGACTCAGGGTCCAACACTTTCCTAATTTCATTTTTTTTTTTTGTCAATTATTTGTGAAAAACTGGTTTAAAGGCAAATTAAACCCCCAAAATTTAAGAATGAATTAACAAATGACATGCTGTTGTGGTGTTAGTGCCCCTCACCTCGCATTCTCCCTTCTCAAACACATCATCACGTCCATCTTCTGCCCCAGTGGGGGACGGACAGCTGTCTTCACAGGGTTCGAACCGCAACGACTCGTTGGTGTTAACTGAAAACCTCTGGAAGGTCCTTCCTGCAGGCTCTGGAGCAACAGTGTATGCCTCCATGGTGCTCGATTCTCTGCTGAAGTCCTGCTGCTCGCTCTCTTCTGAGATCACATCCAGCCTGCCCCCTCTGATGTCATTCAAGTCCATGAGGGCACTGACTGTGCACAGTGGACAGGGGTCTGCAACATACACAGGTTGAAGAATAGATTCCTTCAGATCATTCTTTTCTAAATTACATAAGCGTGTAGGTCTATAAAAATGTGTACATATAAATAAATAAGAATTAAAAAATCTGTAATTGTGTTTTAGTGACTTGCTTCTGATAAATAAATTAAACTGGAAGTTATGTGGAGCAATTAATAAAAGAATTAACTCAATAATTCACTAAAATAATCTTTTTTTTTGCTTGTCGTTTGTGTCCGACAAGCAAACTTTGTGAGGGGTCCAATCCCTAAAGCTGAGGCTGACAAAAATAGATGCAACTCACACTGCTCATATGTCACAAGTATTTCAAATATCTACACCAGATTTGTTTCTTTCAAACATGCGATCTATATTATGCGAACAGAGAAGTTTTCTTGGTATTGTAAAATATAAATTACCATACCGGTATCAGCAGGATTATTTGAGTCGGTAATTTAGGATGGAAATCCCCCAACAGCTGATTTAAAGGTCAAAGTTGAATGCAAAACATGGAGTGTTGTGATGCGTTCGTGTAACCTCGTAACTTTTCAACATGAACCTAATGACCACATTTTGATTTGACTTTGACCTAATTTATGATTTAGTTCCAGTTAATTTCGTCTTGAGTTAGTAATATCATATTATTGACATTTGTCTTAGGTACAATAAATATTCTAGCTTAACTGACAGGAAACTTAAATAAACGATTCTACTGCTAATTAATGACACAATATCTGTAATTTTGCTGCTTTTTATGGAACCCGTCTGGTCACATGGATAAATATAAAATAATAGCCACGACTTAATATTTCATCGGCACGACTTATTTCATTCATGGGCATAATTAAAATGTTTTTATCCTAGGTTACCAGACGGACTCTGTAGCTTTCCCTAGTCTTAGTGTTGTTTTTTTTATATTATTATTAAAAACGATGATAGTGTGTTAATTTTAATTGGCTTAAATTGTTTGTCAGCTCAGATAATATACGCTTTTACAATTTCCGAGTACTTGTGACGCACGTGAACGCAGCAACGTCACACTAATGGCGGACGTTGTAAACACAGCCAACAGTTTCTCCGGGGCCAAAGTGAAAGCTGCGTTTTTAACATGGACAGTGTAGAGTTTGACCGGTTGGACAGCTTGGAGGGGTGGGTGGCAGTTAAAAGTAACATATTTGAAGAGAACGAGCCCTTTAAGTTGGGTTTTATCGTCCAGTGGAACGCTATCGAGTCGAAGTTCGCAGTAACCTGCCACAACCGGACGTTACAGCGGCAGAAACGTAAGGCTGAGGTCCCCGCGGGTGGCCAGCCTCAGATGAGCTGGGCAGGACTGTTCTCCGTGAACGACCTGAAACACGTCCACCAGCAGTTCACATGCGTGGCGGACGTCCTGGGCGGCTGCTTCCCGGATTTGTCCGACTTTGGGGAAAGTAACATTTGGGACTTGCTGCTGTCGAATCGGAGGTCCGGCGGTCCAGAGGATGACGACCAGAGAGACTTTGACACGCCGTGCAGGAAACTGGAAAAATACTTCAGCACCGCCATTGACCTGTGCGGGAGAAAGATCGTCCTGGAAACTTTGTTCACCCAGGATGAGAGGGATGTGGATGAGTACTTTGAAAATCTACAGGAGTTCAAAAAGAAGACCATGCAGGAGGAGATGTCAAGGGCCAAGGGCCAACTGAAGGAGGTGAGGGGCCACACGGCTGTCCGGGGTCCTAGAGTTCAGTCTGACTCACAAAAGGTTTTCATTAAGGGCTGATTTAATCCATTGTTTCTACATGGAAGAAACACACAACAGCAGCAAATACTGAAGCATTTGATAACAGTCACATTTTGTCTTTTAATAAGAATTAACAAGCACCTTTTCACTGGAAGTTTGTTATACTTTTCTGTGAACATTTCCTGTGATTTGTACTATTTCAGATGTTGCTGTTCATCTTTCTGATTTCATATGTTAACTGTTAGTATTTTCTCTACGACTCTGATGTTATATCTTCAGATTATTGTTTGTTTTTAAAGGATCGGATGTGAAAATTATACTACGTTCTCTTCAAGATTCTTCAGGCTAATAATAAGTTTCCACATTTTCTCTTGCAACATTTTGGGCCCAAAATTGAAGGCATTTGCAGTTCAATTTTAGCTCACAAATGGTCTAACATAAATATCTGTCAGTGTGGCTTTTGTCATGAAATTTACAGCAGGTGTTGGCAACAATACAAATAATCCACGTATACAAAGAAATCAAAACATGCATGCAATAAAGATGAATGACGCAACAAATGAAAACTATATACTATAAATATAAATAAAAGAAGATGGGAAAAAGGCATAAAGAGCCAATATGTTATCCATAAATAAATGACACTATGTTCAATATATATTTAATCAGATGCAACCATCACATTTCCATCTCTGTATCATCTCCAAAAGATTATTTTTGAACACACTTTCCAAACATATGTCACCATTATGACCCTAAGAAACATATTTGTTAATTCATTGAATATAGATTTGCCACACCTGGGGTTTAATAGTGTAACAATTCATAAAATACAGTGTTATATCTGGTAGTCGTTTTTCCAGCAGCATTTATGCAAATGAACTCAAACTACAACTCATCTGGCCATTGTTTATAATCCTAACATTTTAAGAAATAAAATATATATTTTTTTATTTGAGGAGTAATCTTCCTGACTCAAACACCTACCCTAGAGTAAGTATTTGAGTCCCAAAATACACTGGATTATTGCAGACTTGTACCTCACTGAGCTGTGTGTGTTCCTGAAGTGAAAACAGTTGCCTGTATGAAGAGCGCCACTCAGTGGTGGTGGAAAGATCTAAAATCAGGTCTAGCATGACGCAGCTGTGACTTTGCTGCCAGAATTTCAAAAAGGAAGTCCTTGATGCCAAAGTGAAAACACAATTTTTCAATCTCATGTCAATAATTAAAAATCTATAAACTACAGTGATTGATTTCATGAATAAAAGCCCTTTTTTTTTAAAGTGGATGAACAAATTCAATAGCGGTCATGCGAAGTGGTGCTACATTTTATAGGCGTTTTAAATGTGTTATGTTTATTATTTTATCATATTTTCCCCATTAAAAACTGAATTATTGATTTATAACATGCTTTTCTTGTAATCCCTGTTAAAATGTCAGCATCTCAGACATTGCCTGTCTGTGATTTTCAATGGGTCATCTCTTATTAAACCTGTAAAGACGTTAATATTTGTTCATATGTAAATTTCACTGGATTTATATTATTGATTTATTATCTCTATTTGACCACGTTGATATGGCTTTGCGAGGCTATAACTCCAGACCACCCACAGCCTGTTTAGAATGACTCGCGCCAGCTGTGTGTTTGGTATCGATCGGATTCTATCCGATCTGAGCTGTGAAAAGTCATACAAGGAAAATAACAGGCGGCTCTGAGAATAAACTGAGGTGATGCTGTTTTGATGTTCACTTATTTTTTTTTTATTTTTTTTTTACAGCTACTGCAGAGTCACAGTACCACTAATGGGATGGTGGCACTGCTGAGCATCTATGAGAAGGAAGATGAAGCCTATCAGGACCTGGTTACTGTTGCTACTAGCTTCTTCCAGTACTTGTTGCAGCCCTTTAGAGACATGAGAGAACTGGCCTGCCTTTACAAGATGGAGATTCTTGTGAGTCAGGTTGAAGCTTGAACAAAACACAACAAGTCATTTTCTAAAGACTCTTTATCTCAAGTCTAAGTTAAATCCCAGAGTTGGTCAGATCTATGAGGTGACATTCTGATCATAAACGGTCCACTTGTTTTCTTTTCCTTTTTTTTTGTTTTGTTTTTCTGCAGAAGTCCTTGGAGTTTGAGGACTTGGGTCCCAAGAGGATTGCAGCTCTGGAGAAGGAGGCGGAGGAGTGGAGAATGAAAGCAGAGGATGCTGTCGCCTCCATTCAGGACATCACTGTCAACTACTTTGCACAGACTTCAAAGGCCCTGGCTGGTATAAGTTGTTTGCTTTTCTTTTGTTTTTGTATGGATCATGTCGCCAGGCTCATTTCTGTGGCGGGTTTGGTTTAAAAAAAAAAAAAAAAAAAAAAACCCACATAAAATCATCTTTTTTAGCTATATGAGAAAATATTCAGTTTATATGATATTAAATGACTGTAATTCAGATGTAAATTAATCAATTTTCTATGCTCTGTCTTTGGAAGAATTTAAAATTATTCAAAGAATTTAACAAAATGCTAACATAAAATGTGAATTCATTGGTAATCAAGGTAAAATAATTTTTTTACTTTGATGTTTCTTTGTAACCAATTCAGTAAATAGTAAAAAAGAAACAAAACAAAAAAACCCCAACTGATTTAACTTTGAACTCTTTTTAATCTGTTGCATGGGTTTGAAAAAGTTGACTTCAAAAGCTTATTTTCCAGCTTTCACGCTACATGCAGAATATAGATCAGTTTGTGGAGCAGCTTGAAATTCAGGTGGGAGAAACTTCCACTTTTTTTTCCAGGTCGTTCAATAAAACTTTAAAAGCAGGTGAGATATCCTAAAGTAATGATGGCATAGCTGGATGTCATCAACATCATTTTCAAAGAGCTATCAGAAAAAAAAAAAAACCTGGTAAACAAGAGCAACAAAAAGACCTACAACTGGCCGATAATTCTCATGTAACCATAAAAGGTCTGTTAAGGTTTAGAGAGATGCAGCAGTTTGACAGATTTGTCTTTATACGTCCAGGCATGGTAAAACAGATGGAGGAGGATAAGAAGCGTTTTGGACCCGCTGCCTGGGCATCTGCAGCTCCCAGACTGGAGAAGCTGCGCTTCCTTTTAGCTAAGGAAACCTTGCAGCACATGCGAGCGGCAGAGATGTGCCTCAGCCGCAAGAAGGACGCCATCAAAGAGCGGGTACGTCTGATGGGGGTTTCAGCTGCTTCTTCAGGGCTTCTGTAATTGGTGAAAACCTTTTGCACTTAATACGTTTTTTTTTGTACCAAGGCAAAACAGCTTTAGTAGTGGCTGTAGTTCTGCAGTGATTTAAAGAGACTGCTGGCTTTTTTTTTTGTTGCTTTGTATTCTAGTCTGAATCTCTGGCTGCAGAGCTTCCTTTGATCTATTTATAAAGCTCTCTCTAAAAACTCAAAGAATTCTCTCCCCCCCCAAAAAAAAAACCTGCTTCCATGCATAAATAAGTCAGTGTGTCTGTGTGTGTATATTCACAGCGTACCGCCTGTGTGTGCTCTGTGACTGCCTGGTGTAGAGCAAGTTTAATGTCAGGATCACAGTATGGAGTGGGAAACTGCAGCAGATTATTTGCAACGCTGTGCATTTGAGCTGGTCTTTTCTCCTTTTTTGGGGGGCAACAGGAGAACACTTTCAGCATCTTCACCTGCATTATTCATCTGATTAAGCTTGTTAAAACGTCAGGCCTGAGGATGCTGGAAGTGGCCACCACTGTGAAATCAATGTGAATCTTTTGCATAGACGGCTATGTGCGAGTGTTTCTAATGAGATCAGCGAGCTGCACCTATGCAGGATTTTGTGCTGGTGGCACCGTAACACCGTGACTCTGATGAATGCGTCGGTGTGCCTGCAGATTTCACAGCGTGACACGTTGGACTGTTTTTTTTTTGTTTTTTTTTACAGTGAGCGTATCTGTGTGCGCGCACGACGCCCTCGGAAAACATCAAGACCTCTTTATGTAATTTGCATGTTTTGGTTTTTGATGCTCGCTGCAAATATAACCCACATTTAGATCAATTAAATTGAAGAAGTCCCTCCACCTTCACAACTCCCCCCTTTGCCAAATTTAGCAACAAGGTGAGAGACGCTGATCCAAACACTGACTGTGGAAGACTGCGGTAGCAAAACCCTTTAAAGTGAATTTTCCTCCATTTGTGCTTTAGTTGAACTCTGACTGCGAATGTTAAAGTAATTCTTTCAGTTTGGGATCGCTCAGTCTGAACTGAAAAAGGAGAAAAATAATTTTGCTTTGCAAAAGTACTGGGCGTCACGCAGCGCTCTTTATGACGGAGAGCATTTAGGGACATGGGTTTGAATATAAAGTGTCAGCTCATAATTAAGAATGTCAAGCAGTTTTTTTCTTACTGTCATAACGCTGCAGGCAGCTGCTGATTCCAGCTCCCCTCATTAAGAGTTGCAGAGAAGAAAACTGTCTGAAGACGTTTCTACATCACATACTTTTACATCAGTTGAAAACATGTAAACATGCAGTTGTGTCAAAGTATTTTTAGCACACATTTACAAACGGGGTGTGAATTTTAAAAAGGAAAATATTCCACACTTTTTAAAGCCTGACTTGACAAGGGTGTTTTTTTTTCTTTTCTACAGCTGGAGAACTTGTCAGGGAGAGTCCAGAACCGGAGAGCTGAAACGGAGGGTTCAGCGTTTGAGGCCGGTCAGAAACGTGACACAGTGGACCAGCTTGAACTGCAGTTCTATGAAACCCAGCTGGAACTTTATGACGCCAAGTTTGAGATCCTGAAGAACGAGGAGCAGCTGCTGGTGGCTCAGATAGACACCCTGCGTCGACAAATTAAAGGCATGTGCTGAATCTAGTGAAAAGGTTTCATAGAATAGAAATGCAACAATCTGTATGCACTTCCTCTAAATAATGGGTTTGTCACCTTGTTTTAGGCTTAGCCTAGTTTTATTGACCCACTCTATTGTGAACTGCAAACAAAGAAATAACAGCAAACAAAGGAATCATTTTGAGGGAATTAATTCAATTCAGTCTCAGTTTATTTCTATAGTACCAATTCTTTACAAAAAAAGTTATTTGAATACAGTTATACATTCCTTACACTGGTTCCCTGTAGTCCAGAGAATAGACTTTAAAATATCTATCAGGAAAAAAATGGTGACGCACTGAGTTCCTTTAAATCAAGGCTCAAAACCTATTTGTTTGGAGTTGCTTTTGATTAATAATAACTGGAATGATGTGAACAGGAGTCATCATTAAAAAGTTGTCTATTCTTGTAATTCCTTATACCAACATCAGAAACATGTATGTCCTGAGACGGAATGGAGTTTTATAATAAAAATGATCATAGACATAAAAACAAGCTAAAATAATTGTAGATTTTGTTTTTCTCCTGAGTAATTGCAATCATCAAGTGAAACAGCATTTCAGATTTAATCATATCATCTTTGTGGGATATTAAAATTATTAGCATAAAAGCTGCATAATAAAGGCTGACAGACTGAGGTCAGCAGGACCGTGTCTGTCATGTGACACGACCAATTAGTACTTCGAACTATCTTCTTCCTGTACAATTAGGAAATATTTCACATTGCATTTGGGTAAAGTACACAATCTAAGTTACTGGGAGTGAAAAACGGTGAGTGGATTTTTACTGCTGCCATAAGTAGAAAGTCACTGACAAAATAATAAATCCTGCTCCTTCTCATTATTTTTAAAGATTAAAACTGACTCTGCTGTTAACAAAACATGTTTACATTTTTAAAATCATTTTCCAAATGTGTATGATAAAAAATAATATAATTTGCCATTATTTGAAAATCTCAAAACTGAGCCCAGAAAAATGTATATGCAAACAAAATAAAAGCATCGCAGATAAAACGCTGTGCTTTAGAGAATCTATAATTCATTAATAACGTAGTTCTGATTTGATGAGTTGACGTTTCACACATTTTAATGTGGAGCTGGTCAAAGTTGGTCCTGAGTTATTGGTAAAACAGCAATAAAATAACACTCTGTCAAATCTGATGCCAACTTTAGGTAATAAAACAGGAGTAGTTATTTTAAGCATTAGCATCTCCAGACTTTTTATAGGAAGAGCTGCAGGAAAGAGCTAGACATGTTTTTAAAAAACTGAATTTAAATGATGTCATACATATTTAAATTTGACACAAACATTGAAAAGGCCCTTTGATTTGGGGTCACTCTGGGGAAATGGTCCCCTCCGTTCATGTAAATATTTCTCTAATTGCTCCTTTAGGGACATGGGGTGTTACCACCATGGTGTGTGTACAGTATTAACATGCTGTGTGTGTGTGTGTGCGTGTCTGTGTGTGTCCACCTGTATTTTTAACCTTTTATGCTCTCCAGAGTTTCCAAACTAAAACTTAGCAGTGTGACCTTCGCTACTTGCTGAAAAGAAGGGCCAAACAAAAATGAATTTTGCAAACTAATTGTCTAACTTTACAGAGGATTTAATGTAAACACTCACAGGTGAGTGTTTACATTAGTCAGCAGTTTTATGTTGATGATGTCATATTTTGAATATTGTTACAAGTAAATCCATAGTGTGCATAGTGATGTTGTATGAATGTATTTTTGTTTCAGAGCTGAAGGAGGAGGTGGTGTACTACGATGTGTGTGAGGATCCAGAGGAGCTGCACAGCATGGTCCACACAGCGTTTCAGCAGGCTGAACCGCCACTAATGCGTCAGCTCAAACGACGCCTGCAGACCCTGGAGACCAAGAGGGGCAACATCTGTGCTCGGAGGGCTTACCTGAGGAACAAAAAGGTGCAAAACGCGCCTCAGCCGCTTTATTCATTTGGACCCGTATGCACCTTTCTAAAAGAAGAATTTTGGTAGAAGTTAATTTGTCTTTAGGGTACAAATACACATATTTAAAGCTCATAATAGTGTAATTTTTATTTTGAGGATGGATTGCAGCTTTTATTATGTGTGATTTTAGATTTGAACTAATCAGTTGATATTCTTAAGGTTGCAAAGCTATTAAGCTTAAACCGATCGAACAATTTATTTCTACTATAGGAGCAAATTCCAATAACCAGCCGCGAGCCTTAGGGAATGTAAATCAATAACAATAAATATGGACAATGGACACACAATCAATATCAATAGACAATACATCTGATAGAATATACAGTATGTAGAATATTCACTGAACTCTGATCAAGAACTGCACAGCATCCTGGGAGATGTGTGCAGAGGAAAGGGTTTAGCTCCTCAACCTCCCACGGCTAGCTAATCAAGGTTGGCGGCATCAACTCACTCGTTCTTTGGTTACCTAGCAACAACCTGTTGAGTAACTTGCGCAGCAACAGTTCCAGGTTTCGCCACCGTGCCTCATAACTGCTTAAAAATAAACAACAATGACGTGAAGTGAAAACTGTGGATCAAAGAGGAAAAGAAATCAATAATTATCAATATCGACTGACATGAAACGCTTATGTTGATACGTTTTTCAACCGTGTCATCCGGTCCCATTCTACTCTACACACACAAATCCAATGAGAATGTCACCACATCCACACATGAGGTAACGTAAAGAAAATTAAAGGACAAGCTGTTCAAAAGGAATAGCCCTTAATCACTGAAGAATATTTAGCTTTAGTTTTGGCATGTTTGATGTTCCTCCACCAGTTTCTATTGGATTAAGGTCTGTAGTTTCGACCAGCTGTTACTTAGGATTCGTCTTGTTGGTCTGAAACCAAGATGCTGCTGCTTATTTGTGTGTTTAGGGGTCGCTGGCTTCTTGAAACACCCATTTTAAAAGCAATTCATCTTCAACATAAATTATCGTGACCTCTTGAAGTATTTTAATGTACTCCGACTGATCCGTGGCCCTGGGCTGCATTAAAAAAAGTGGTTTTAGGGGTCATTTAACAAACTGCCTGTGGCCTCTAGACCTAGAAGAAACACCCACTAATCTGATAAAACACAAAGCTGGCTTCAAATAAAAATGACCTATGCTGATGGATTTCTTTTGTGCGTGTGTCTTCAGGATCAGTGCATGGACGCCCAGGAGCAGAAGCAGCATGTGGCCAAGCACAGCTCGATAGTCTTCAACCAGCATCATCAGGTCCACCTGGTACGTCACCACAGCAACCAGGCAGCCCACACAGACCCTCATACACACAGCTCTGTCTACTGAGGTAACTGGATTTAGGTTTCTTTTTCCTCTCTTCAGTGGCTCTCAGTGTCTCCCTCTGTTGTCTGCAGAAACGGGAGAAGAGGAAAGAGGAGGAGCAGAGGAGGAAGGAGTGGGTGGACCAGGAGCGAGAGAAGACCCTGAGCAGATTACGATCCTTCAGAGAGGTCAGCTTCTCATTCTGTCTCTTTCTTTCTCCTGCACATCCTCCTTCATTAAAAAAAAAATCAAATAAAAAAGGCTACCTGAGTTTCTGTTTAAAAACACACCGGTTTTGTTTTTTGGTCAGGATTACAAAAATATTTCCATTTGTTAAATGACAGAAGAATAGTAAAAATTATAGATGTTACTGAAATTATAATATGCTAATAAACAAAAAAAAAATGGAAAAGCCCAGATGAAAATGTCATGGCTTTGTAAAACGTTTCCAACTTTTTTTATTGCTTTTACAAAAAGAAAATTAATAAATCTTGGCAAAATAAATGCAAAAAGAACCATTTCTTTTTTAATTGAAAGCTGATTTCTACAAGATACTGACAAAAAAAACTAAAACATGTAACATAAAATAAATGATGGTGTAAATATTCAGCTCCTTCAAGTCAGTGTTTTGTTGAAGCGCCTTTGGCTGCAATCCCAGCAGGGTGTCTGTGTGGATCAGCCACAATCAAGCTGCACATCTGGACAGGGGTGCACCGATGGATGTTTTCTGGCTGATCTCCAAAGGTCGCTCAGTTGATAACAGTGGGATGATTATTGTTAACTGCAGATATGACCTGGTGGGCCGGTCTGTCAGTCAAACCTCTCTCCCAGCAGAGCAAAACAGGACAGTGGCTGATTTTTAGACCTTTGCTGAGGCAGATAAGATCGGTGCATGAGATCTGGTTCACGGGTTGGTATCGGCCGGTCACCGAGATCCCAAAATGAAGGAAATCGGGGTTAGTTTATGGGGATCACTGGTGCACCCCTACGTCTGGATGCTGCAGGTTTACTCCGTTCTTCTTTGTAAACTATCCAACCTCTGTCAAGCTGCATGTGGGTCGGCTGTGATCAGCTGTTGTCAAATCCTGCCGCAAATTCTCTGTAGGACTGAGGCTTGAGCTTTGACTGGGCCGCTCCAGAACATCCACCTTGTTTTCTTCATTCTCTGCGTAACTTTAGATGGATGCTTCAGCTCGTTATCCTCCAGGTTTTTGCTGTACTTTGCTATATTTAAATTGTTATAATTTTGGGGGTTTTTTAATGAAAATTAACAGAAAGAGGCAGAAAGAGATGATTTGTCCCATGTTGGAATTTAGTTCTTTCTTTGTGATTTTGCATTATATTTCAATATGCGATTTCTTTTCATCTCCTCCTTCATAGAAGCGACAGGGACAGTACATCCTGAAGACGCCTCAGTCCAGGAAGCCTCCCTCAGAAGTCTCCTGTCCCTCCCAGCCGTTGTCCATCATCAGCCTGTCTCCGTCTGCCTCTCCTGACGAGCCGTCCTCCATCCGCCCGGCTCCTAGACGCAGTAAAACACCCCAAAAGCAGCAGCCTAAAGACATCCCTGTTCAGATTTTCTCTGCACCGCCTCCGCCAACATTAACGTGCCCCACTGCGCCGCCGCCGCCGCCGCCTCCACCTCCACCTCCACCACCGCTTCCACCACCGCCTCCTGCCATGCCACCTCCGCCTGTCCGAGCTGCACCTTCCCCTCAGGACACGCCGATGCCTCTCAGCGAAAAAGAGGAGCCTCCTTTTCCAGCCAAGAACACGCTCAAGCAAAACATAGGTGAGACGAAAGTGTACAGCAAAGTTCAGACTTTTGGCAGCTTGCATTAAGCGTACAAACACAAGAAGATGTTTGAGAGGGCAGGGAGCAGGAGATGCAATATTTCCCCACTGCTGGCACAGTTGTGTTTAGGCCTGTCGCGATAAATGATAAATCGATTAATCGTACGATAAATTAAAACTATCGACGTCATTTCAATTATCGGCATTATCGTCTCTTCCGGCCTTTTTCTCTTTCTGTTGATGACACCGAATGAAAAAAAAAGCTCAACTCCGGTGCTCTCCACTGACCCTCCCTTTCTCATTTCCTTAGTGTAAAGCCCAGCGCACACTACACGATCTTAGAGCTATCGGCCGATTGTCAGCCCATTTTCAAAACCTGACAGACCACATATTAGCCGACAGAAATCCTAGGTATAACGGTTCGATCGGGTTCGGTCCTGCCGTGTGGTGTCCAACAATGGGCACAAAATAATGGCTACAAGTCCAGTGAACTAATTTTAAAACCAGGCATTAATCAATGCTGTACTACAATCTACCTGCAATGCATGTGGCTAGTGTCAGCGTAAAGTCCTGACTGAATGAAAATCATTATAACCTATTTACGTCACGTTATCAACTGCAGTAGCAATTTCGCTCCAACTCCTCCCCTTGTCATTTCTATATTCTTTGCATGTTGAATAAACATTAATGTTGTTTCCACATCGGCTGGACTTCGGGTTGCGCCGTGTCAGCTGTTTGGGATTCCCCGACGTAATTTCCCCTCAGAAAACAAGGAGGAGAATCCACGCTTTCTGATTGGCTGCCTGTCACATTCAACAGGCTGCGTTAAGATCCCAGTTGGGGAAAATCCCTGATTTGGATCGGAGCGGCAACGACGATCTACCATAACACACCACACAATCTTAGAAAGACCAACGTGCTAAGATTATCGTAAGGGGAAAAATAGGAGCAAAAAATCATGTAGTGTGAATTATTGCATCAGGTAGTGGATGTGCCCATTTTCTCTATTTAAATCTAATTATTACTGAAGGGCAACATAATATACAGACTTCATAATCTGCACTCTTTAGGTTGAATGCAGTATTTATTTCCACTTTGGCTTTATGTTGTTTAGTTTTTATCAAGTACATTTTTTGTTAATGGAGACTGAGAATCCATTTTGTTTTTGGTTGTTTTGTTTATTTTGTTTATCAGCTCCAGTGTTAAATATTCTTTTGAAAATAAAGTTTATCTATCTTTGGCAGGAAATCACATGCATTATTACGTCATTTCCATTAAATCAGTGTAAAAAGGTCTTCAGACAATATTATCGTTTATCGCAATAATTTTTTGAGACAATTAATCGCTCAGCAAAATTTGCTATCGTGACAGGCCTAGTTGTGTTTGTTTGTTCTAGTGGAAAGTGTGTTTGCACATGGTGTTCTGTCCTATATTCCCAACGTCTCCCATGAGGACAGACGAAGGCTTTTACCTCAGTTGCTGTCTTGCTGTTTCACACCCTCTGCTCCACTTCAACACGACTCCGTTGTTATTTTGTAGACATCTTTTTTAGCAGTTTTTAATGTCTCTCTCTTTCAAATGTTTTAAGTTTTGTTTCTTACCATTTTTATTATTTCTTAACGCTTTGATTTCTTTCAGTTTTCAATGTTTCTTAGATCTTTTTTTTTTATACCATTTTAATATTTCTTAAGGGTTTTAATGTTTCTTACTGTTTTATTATTTCTTACCCTTCTTTTTTTCGTTTTTCTTTCTTTTTTTTTACAGAAGACTGCTCTTATTTTTTCAGAAGAAAAAACAAAATAAATAAATAGTTAATCCAGAATGTATTCCTGAACAAAATAATTTCTCAGTTTTTTTTTTTTGTTTGTTTGTTTTTTTGCATCTGGCATTACTGCAGGAACTATGGATGAAGTGTTGGCCTCGCTGCAACGCGGACAGATTAAACTGCGAAAGGTTCCCGATGCTACGAACAACTCTGGGTTAGACGCGAGGAGCAGTCTGATGTCCGCCATCCGAGAGGGAGTCAAACTGAAGAAGGTTAGATGTTTGCACAGTCACCAATGATACTTCACTGCTGATGTTTCGTATCAGTCAGATAAATTTGACGCCATGTTAAACTGTACATACAGATACAGAGCAGCTGTTTTCTATGAGAGAGCATTGTTAAATTGACCAAAATGGAAAACCTTGAAGTTCAGTACAGATCAGTGTGTAAATGTTTCTTGAAAATCACAATATATTTACAGCTAGTTTTAGTATTTTAGATCGTTTAATGCTTTGATATTTTCATAGAATATATATTTTTTTAAATGATGGTTTTCCATATTGCTTTATTTGTTTTCACACATCCTTAAAATTCAGGTCGGGAATAAAAACTTTTGGTTTGGTTTAGGTTACATCACAAGATCACTTATCAGAAGTATTTAATTATTCCAGGATATATTAAATTTACAATCTCATATTTTGTTCCCATTTTGGGAAAGAATGAGATGGGAATGCGTTGGTATATAAAACAAGCAATAGTCAAATCAGACTTTTATTTTTCTGACTCCTCCACAGCTGTTAGTTTTCATGTTTACTTATTTATCTGTATTATGGTTGTGCATTTTTAAAATCACTATACAAAAAGCGACACAAATTTCCTCTATTGCTTAAGAAAAAGTTGAGATTATTTCCGAAAGTTAAAGTGGCGGGCTCCGTTTTGGGAAAACAGTCTGACTTGTTTTCAGAAATTATCAACTCAACTTTTAATTATCAGGCTAAACATGAAAGCTTTTGCTAATTTTTGATGTTTGATTGTTTTGTAAAAAATGACTGTTTCGTTAAGCAAATGTAAAGTCTCACTTGTCAGCATGGTGGCTTTTGTTTTGTCGTCCAGTTGCAATGTCTACCTATGTCAGAAGAAGATTTAAAAAATCCATTTACAGTTTATTATCAACATAGGTATTTAAAATTAGGTTCTCTAGAGATTAATGTTCTAAATTCATAAACAACCACAGATTTTACTGCAATATTTTGCTGTGTTTGCAGTGAATAAATATACAAATTATAGCATAATATTTTTCACCAGTGTAAACAGTCAAAACTCACACAAACATTAGTCTGCTGTAAGACTTTAATTTTCTGACTGAATAAGCTTATGACTAAAGCAATTACATCTATTAAGTCTCCTCAGGTGGCGTTTATTACACAACGTCTAATTATGTGAGCGCCTGGTGACCAATCAGGAAGTTGCAGCAGTAGTGAATAGTACGGTTTCTGGTTTTACAGTAACATGGGGTGATGTTGTTATCGGTTTATTTATAATATGAAGCCACACTGAGTTTAAAAGACATATGTGAAAGATGACACCGACAGTGGTTCTGTGCTGTTAGTGTCTCAGAAACTTTTTAACTTTGTGAAGGAGCCTGTAGTCTAAAATTACATTGTCACTCTTCATGTTGTAGGTGGTTCCCATGCGAGAGGAAGTCCCGAGCGGCGCGGACAACGAGCTGGAGCGCAGCATCAAAGCCGCCATGATGAGAATGAAGAAGGTGGCGGCCGACTCGGACGACGAGGACCGAGGCGACGACTCGCAGAGCGCCGACTGGGACAGCTGAGAACACAAACCTGCAGATGAAGCCACTCTGACACAAACCCGCCCCCCAAATCCCCTCCTTCACGGCTGTGAGCCGAAGCTCGTGCTATGACCAGATTTAACCAAAAACACGCTGCTGCTGCTTCTTCTTCTGACGAGGACGGGATTACGCCTCCTCCGACTTAAACGCTTTAGTTTGTTGGAGCTGTCGCACACTAATCCCATTGGTCCTCCTAAAGCAGCACCGAGATGTAAGAGATCCAAAAAGGCTCCGATCCAGCTAAGTAGTAAGTGACAGAATCGGGATTTAATCTCCTCTGAAACCTTTTTTTTTTCTAGTTCTGGGAGGATTCTTAAAGTGAATGGCTAAATGGGATGTTCTGCATTATAACGCAAAGGCGGTCGGTGGCACTGAAGCGCAGCGTGTGAATGATTGAAACTTACACAGCCGTCTGCCTGGAGGCCTGTAGTGAAGCTGCTGCTCAACAGGAAGAAACTAATTCCTCTGTCATATTTCTGAATCTTAACTAAGTATCTTGAATGTAATAAACCAGTGATTCTTGAGGAGAGGGACAAAACAAGTCCTATGGATAAAGCACAAATTTGAATAAAATATACACAAAATATCCTACTAAACTAACCTGGGCCATGTTAGTTTAGTCAACAGTGTATGTTTTCTTGGTGTTTGCTGAATATTTTTTATTTTAAACTCTGTAGGTGGATGGTGTCTGTAAAATCCCTTGTCCTGGAGTAGAACTCAATACATTATAATAGTTTAAAACAATTAAAGGAATACTAAGAATATATTATGAAAATTAAGTATAAGTATTCAAATAAATAATCATAAAAGTACCAATGAATTGAATTAAAATAATTTTATATATATTTTCCAACTCAATTGAAATTTGTCCCAAGTTTTTGTCAACACAGTCAGTCATAAAAAGAATGTAAAAAAAAAAAAAAAAAAAAAAAAATCAGGCATTATTGGGGGGCATCAGAACTTCTGAGGACCCCATGACGTCTTCCTTTCTCTTCCTTTGCTAAGAGGGCTAGGCTGGTTAGCTTATGTTGTTTAGTTTTTAATAAAGAGGTTGGGACGAACAACCACATTGTGTCAACACCATAACTGACAATTTACAAAATTTCGATGAAATTTTGTGAAATAAATGATTAATTTTAGTAAACTGTAACGATTTCATGGACCTGATGAGCTACAATATGGCCTCCTTCACAGTAACATCATATAAATTGAGCTAGTTTGGCATTTCGTCAACTCCGTCCGTTTTTAGCTGACAGTCTGACTCTTTCAGTGACAGTGTCGACAAATCTCACTTAAATGTGCAGTTAATTCATTTTAATGTATTTTACATAAATAGCATTACTTCACATGTATCAAGTATTTCTTTTTACTCACTAGTTTGTCACCAAGTTCAGTTCTGCGTCAGCTCCGTCAGATGGACTTTATGTTGTTTTTTGTTTTAAATGTTTCTTGAGGAGCATTTGTCTGTAAAACTGAGTAAAAATATCACTAATAGGGTCATTAAAAAAAAATATATATATATTTATTTTTGTCAGATGGTGTTGACAAAGTTCTGGGCCAGGTCCATTAAAAATGTAATTTTCAAACAAATGTTGCGATTGGGAGCCTGCGCCTTGGCATCTTTACATTTCCAAAACATTATTTGTCATATTTGTATACATAAGCTGGAGGAATAACAAAAAACATTGGGGGGAAAATTTAAACCCATTTTGTCCCTCTTCTCAAGAATCACTACGTGTTTCCTCAGATATAATCCAGCCGCTGTATACCAGAGTATTTACTGTAAGCTATGAAGAGCAGTGGTGTGTAAAACATTCGGCATTGTTTGTACTACCAGCTGCTGTCTCCAAGTAATCAGCTAATTTTTCCTTCACCATGCCATACGTAAAGAGATCAATTAGGAATGCAGGATATCTTTTGTCTTTAATAAATATGTGCAATAACGACCCGTCTCATCACCTAAGCCTTGGTTTGAATTGATTTCTGGCAAACAGCATTAAAGGGTTCAGAGTAAATAAAACATCTGTTCACTGAGCTGGCAGTGGCTGCACTGGAAACACGTGTACTGTTTTATGAAAAATAAACCCAGATATGAAACCTTTGCAGAGCTTGCTTGAATTCAGACATGCGCTCAGACGTGCTGCACCCGGGTCGACATCCCTGCTCTTTAAACGCCGCGCACAGGAAGTGTGGAGCCAGTGTGGGTAAACCCTGCTGACTTTTCTCCGGCAGACTTTTTTCGCCCACCAACATGAGTCATGGAGCGGTGTCCATCCAGGCAGCCGTCTCTCTCTCTCTCTGTCTCTCTTTCAGCCAGCTGTGAGTGGCTGAATTCAGCCGGGTGGATGTTAAAGAGCAGCTGTTAGCGGCGGCCCCCTCCCTCCCTCCCTCTTTGCGTCGGAGGCGGCTCTGTGTGTGCGTTTCCTGTGGGGGAACATCCAGGTCGGGCACCTCCAGGGATGAGGATGGCAGGTATTTTGACAAGCCCAGCCAATTGTGCATCAATATGAAATTCCCCCAGCCTGTTACTATAGTAACGGTGAGTCTTGGTTGTAGTGGCCTGCAGTGCCAGGTCTCTCTCTCTCTCTCTCTTTCACACATGTACCGAGCAGCATAGTGTCTTAATGATGTTTCACCAACTCGCCCACTCATCACCAGTCACACAATAAGCCTCGCAGAAAGTCTGCAGCCACGAACAGCAGACAGGAGAGAAATGCTGCTTCAGCTCTGGAGTAGAATGGACTTTTGTTGTAAAGTGAAAAAACCCCCACTTTTCTCTTTATTTGATTTCAGTCGCATCAGAAGATAAATCTAAAAAAACAAAAAAAAAAGTGACAGATTCTGTGATTCAAAATATCTTATTTGCAACACATGAATGGAAAAGGCAGCTTCAGTCAGCCAAAAGGCAGACTGGCTCCATGTGGCCCCAGTTTATTAACTAATGTTCTGCCACATTTCATAATTGATGGAGTTTTATGACTTGGCTATCAGTTTGCGTTAAGGTTTTGTACTGTGGAAGCTTATTCAATTTAAAGTGGAACTACCATGCTAGATTTATTACATTTCACTGACTAGTTTTTTAAAAGGACTAAAGAATAGATTTGTCGTTGACAACCTCCTTGCATAAATTAATTTTCTATCAGATAAACAACGTGGGCATAAAATTGATAATTTATCTGCATATTGATTAACTTCACACCCATTACTGATACTTGACGCTCTGAAGGAGCAAATGAAATCTGAAGTAGAACGTTTCATAAGTCTATCGGTCACAGTTTTATTTACAAAAAAAAAAAAAAAAAAAAAGTTGAGTGGGATCGAGTTGCCAAGGCAACATGTTCTCTGATCCACTGCTGCAGTACCACCGTGATGATGTTTCAGGTGTTTCCCTTCCACAGTCGGTCCTCAAACCAGCAGCTTTCGTCTGAGCCACTCACTGACATGTCCGCTCGCTTTACTCAACGTGCGTCTCCGTCATGATTGCCGCTACGTTTGGCTCCGTGTACATCAACAGAGGAGAAGACGGGCGGCGGTGGAGCCTCGACAGCAGTTGGCTCTGAGGGTTTATTCCACCTCCTCTGCACTTCTCATCCAGGAAAAAAATTAAATAAAAACAAACCCAAACCCGCTTCAATTTGTAAAACGATTTCACCGTTTCTTTCACACACCGACACGTACGCGAGTGTGAGTTAGAAAACGCTCCCATCTCATCACACTGGATCCCTTACAGCAGGAGAAAAAGACACTCACTCAGCATTGTAATGAAACTAGACTTTACCAGTTTGTCAGTTCAGTGGGTACAGCGTAGAACAAGAATCACAAAAGTGCACAAGAGGCGTCGGTTCAACAGGAAGAATCGTTCAGATTCAGGTGAGTTACGAACCGGGGGAAAAACAAACAAAAAAAGACATACGTGTTGTTTTTTTTTTGTTTTTTAAAAAAGTCCATTTGATAAATATCTCAGTGTTATGACAAGATCAAAAGAGTCATGAAAAATAGTCTCGTGTAATAATATTACAGGGTAAATATTTCACTTTGATTGCAAACATATGGTCTCAAATTGGACTTCCCCAAAGCAGCTGCAACACAGTCCTTTCTTATGAAAACCTTTAAATCGGCAGAGTTTGTCCTCATCACACATTATCCTACATGTGGAAAGCAGATCCAAGACTTATAAACTTGGTCTGGAAACAATAGTTGTAGAGAGGCACCAAAAATAAACATACAAGTAAGACTAAAAGCAAAGTCGACAGGGTTTTTAGTGGAAAGGCTCATTCCAACCAAATGTTTTCAGTGAAAGTTATTCACCTGTCAAGCAGCACCATATCCCCTCCTCTAGGAAAATAAAAATAACCACCACCATAACAAAAACTAATGTGAAGGAAGCACAAACAACCCTGGACACACACAGGTCTGTTAACACTAATGCACACAAAACGGTCCTTGAACACAACACTCGGGGTGGGATTGGGGTTACTATCATGTTAGATGCTTATCGAAGGAAAGGTCCTGAGTTTTCCTTCTTTTATGCAAACATTATCAAAAGGCTCATTTAGAAACTTCCAGAGTTTTTTTTTTTTTTTTTTTAAGGATGATTTGTTTTCATCTTAAGGTTATTTAATGGAAATAAGTTGTCATTATGGTGATGGTCATTAGTTGGCCTGTTTTCCTTTCCAGGGAGAATTAAACTTACCTGGAGGCACTTTGTGTCGCGGCCATTTATTATATATCTGCATATAATTTAATATATACAAACTGTCTTCTAACACACCTGAGATACATAAGAGGCAGCAGCAAGGACAGTCTGTAGAGGGACTTAAATCTGAAGGGGTCGGGGGAGAAACGGGTATTTCCACTAATTACTTTAATAATGCTTTCTTTTTGTGTTCATTTTAGCCCTTTTAAGTCCCCGCTTCTACTTTAAGCTCACCAGACTCATGTAGAAGTTTTACAGCCTTCAGAAAAGAGACAGATGGACAGAATCTAAGAACCCACCACCAGCTTTTTAAAGCCGCTTTTCCCCCCACAGAAGCGGATGAATAAACTCGAAGTGCGACTCTCTGTAGTCTCACAAAGCCAGTACACAAAATGCAGCCATTTTGTGGGACTTGCTTGCCTTCTTTTTACTTTTTTTTGTTTGTTTTAAGTCTGCCAACATCTCTCTCTCTCTCTCACTCACACACACACACACGAGGTTGTGTTTATTACAAGCCAAAGCTGATAGATTCAGAAAAGACATCACTTTGGGGGAGTAGGTGCAGCATAGTTTCTGCCCTGAAGAGACATTTTAGTGAATCCTTCATGCCCGACCTCTCAACCTCTCAGCTCTGCCACACTTCCTCTCAGTTATCAACACCGAGTTTGGAGAGTCCTTGTCTGAACTCGTGCAGCTCATCCAGCTTTCCATCCAGAATATCCATGAACTTCTTCAGCTCGCCCTTCATGTTTCCTTGTTTCTGCCGACTGTCGTTGATGTCCATCTGAAGTCCCTCGAGTTTGCCCTCCAGCTCCTTGTTCTGTGATTCTGCTGCCTGCAGGGCAGATAGTGGAAAAGTAGTTACAATACAGAAAAGGAAAAAAGTCCAAATGTGACTCAAAGATCAGATCTGATACAGAAGTAGATGGATTTCTTTGATGTCCAGTTTTAGAGACGCCAAACGAAGAAACCGCTCAGGGGATGTTGCCCTTCAATGCAGAGTGGAAAAAAGTTTTCATGCCCCTCGAGTTACAAACACAAACTTCAATATGTTTTATTGCAATTTTGTGTGATGGACCGACAAAGCAGTGCAGATATGTGGAGGGAAAGTGAATATAGTTTTCCAAAGTGAAAATCTGAAAAGGTCAGGAGATTTTGCAAGAATCTTTTCCATATCCAGAGACCAAGATCAGATAACAAGTATCAGATTAGTTATACAATTATCAGATTCACAATAGGTCTTAGGCCTGGACTTTGACTGAGCCGCTCTAACACATGGACATTAATCGATCCAAATTATTCCACTGCAGCTCTGGCTGAATAGTTATGGTTGTGGTCCTGCTGGAAGGTGAACCTGAATCCCAGTTTAACGTCTTTTCTCCCTCCAACAGGTTTTCCTCTGGCCGAATACAATCAGATTTGTAAAAGAAATTCCACTTTATAGTTATATAATCACCTTGTTTTGGTCTAACACATAAGAATAGGCATGTCATATTTTGAATGTCCAAATAAAATGACAGTGATACAGTTAAGTGGTAAAATGTCAAGATGAGTTGGTAGAAATGTAAACTTTTTAAAACTGACTCCTTCTGAGGCAACATCACAATTATGATCCCTTCTTATTTCTAAGTATCATATCAATATACGTTCATTCGTTTTACTCAAGTTCTGTATTAACTAAGTACATTCAATAATGTGCCTACAATATTCCTACAGGTGACAGTATTACTAAGAATAGCTCTCGTAGAAATAATAATAAAATCAGCCATTTTCTTATACATAAAATCACAATAAAATACACTGAAGTTTGTAGTTCTACCATGACAAAATGTGAACGTGGTGTGTAAACGTTTCCAAGGCAACGTGACGTCTTCTTCTCAATTCCCTAAATGCATGAATGAACACATGAATTTCCTTTTGATCTGAAAAGCAGAGTAGCAGGAAGGACTTGTGTTTAGAGTGCGAGGATGGTGGTGTAAATCAGGTTTGGAAACAGGCAACACATTAATGCCACAAATGCTTTTGAAGGGAGGAGATTAAAATAGGGGGTGCCAAATGGGACGTTCGTCTGCATGACTGCATCCTACAGCTGACTCCTGAAAGTCGATCTCCTCACGAGGGGGTCAGCTTTAAATAGAGGAGCTCCACACTGACCTCCAGGAGGCTGACGCTTTATTTTCATGCTTTTAAACTTTGATGCGTGAAAGGGATTTACTTTGTAAAGGAAACCTGCCTCAGGTTTTGGTTTAAAGTTCAACAGACGGCGCTATCTGAGGAATCCAGCTATGGGTCGTGTCTGTTTGTATAACCGGTTAGATAATCTGCTCCAGCCATTATTCTCCACCCAGCTGGCAGAATCCAGTCCTGGGGTGAAGTTTGTGATGTGAAGCAACTACAGGAATGCCACTGTTGGCTTTACTCTCCTCCACGCTGCGACTGAAAAGCAGCACATTCGTGACAGTCTGGATGATCATCCTGCTCTGAGTCAGCCAGCACAGGGTGAAATGAGCGTCAGCATCAGCGAGCGGCTCGTGTTAGTCTTGGCACCAGCAGCCCATGCTGTCATTCACTGAGCCTGGCTCTTCTGGTTTTACAGAAAGTCCGGTTACCACTGGAAGAAAAAAAAAAAGCCTATTTCGACGCAAGCTCTTTGTTCTAAAGACCGACATGAGGCAGACCTGCATTGTTTTATGATTTCTCAACACAAAGCGACTGGCACAGCCCACACACACACACACACACACCCCTACTGAAGTGTTATAAGGCTTGATCATTAAACCTCTGAAAACCTCTAGAAGTGCTTTATTTTATTCACTAAACAGAAAACCTGCTCCACCAGGAAACTAATGTATCCTGAGAGGAAAGCATCCCTGAAAAGCTTTATTTTTTATTTTTTCCTTCCTCAACAAAGAGCCAATAATCCACTCAGCACTGTGCAGGGCACAGACCTTTATTAATAGATACAGTATCAACAATGTGCTGGTGAGACACGTGATAGGAATGTTGTGTCACCAGCCCCCCGAGCTGAATGATGAATAGAAACTCACTCTTCACCTCAGAAAGTGCCGCGCACGCCTTGCAGCGTCGCATCGGGATGTGTTCAAGGCCCCTCAGCTCCCCTTTTTATTCTGCTTCAAATTAAAGCTCGGAGAGGCAACAGGATTGTCACAGAGCGCTTTAAACACACCTTCAGTTTTGCAGTGATGCTCTCACACTCTCCCATCAACTGAGGGATTATCTCCGCCTGCCTCCTCAGATTCTCCAGCTCCTAGAAAGAAAAAGAGAAAAAAAGTTAATCAAAACCTAAAAGAAAAAAAAAAAAAAATCATGTCAGGCTGAAGTTAATCTGCTTGATTAACTTCGAAACATTAAGGATTTCTTTCTTGCATTTTGTCTCATGCCAAATTGAAATGATGAAATCTACAAATAATCCAATTAAGACATTTTGTTACAAAGCGCCAATACTGTAACGTGTTTTACAGCCAGAATGAAAACTAGTACAAGAGTCGAGAATAAAAGGGTTAGAATTTTAAATTCTGCACCAAAACCCCCATTTGTGTTGATTTCATTTTTATTAGGGCTGAAACAAATCATCGGATTAATCGATTATTGAAATAATCGTCAACTAATTTAGTTAGTAACCGATTCATTGTTGACTGGAGTATACAGACTCAAAACTACACTAAAAAAAGTCTAAAAACTTTGTAAATATGTCCTATGTGAAATTCAAGTGGTCTAGTTTTAACTTCAACCTATTCAAATTCTGTGAACATTTTTGTCACCTTCCAATTATTAATAAAAAATTTGTCAGCAGATCAATATCGATGACAAGTCGAGCAGAAATTGCTGATCTTTTCACACTTTGATGCTAAAAGTAGTTTTTTCGCAGCAGATTCATCATTTGCTACAAATGAAATGAAAGGACTGCTGTGTTTTGGCATTTTAGGTAAAAAGATATTTTCTTTTTTTAAAAGGAATTGAATTGTTTATTTGCAATTTTTAAAATGCATTTCTAATATTATATAAAAAGGCTTAAATGAAAAATCTACAGAATGTACCCATTTTTTATCTGATTAATCGTCACAGTAACAGGCAGCTTAATCAATAACACTAAAATAATCATTAGTTGCAGCCCTAAGTTTCATGCATTATAAAATGTAACAGTCAATCCTCTGTTGCTTCAATGCATTCCTCTTTATTCACAGCAATTCAACCGGCAATAATTGCCCCAGTCTTTGGCGCAACCTGTGGCAGTTTTGTCCTTTTAGTTTCCATTTGGCCAGCGCAGAGGTCAGCACCACGGTGGGTCCTAAATAATTCATTGGCTTGTTTTTAATTGGAGGTAGTGACAGCGTGCATCTACAGAAGGTGGTGAGTCACTGTGCAGATGAGACTCTGTGGGCCGCCTGCTGCATCTCAACGCTCTGCATACAGCAGAGCCTCTCTCTCTCTCTCTCTCTCCGAGCCCCCGGGGTCAGCGTTCGGAACACCGTGGCCGACATAGCGCGGAGAAGAAATGCTGGGGCTCCCAGAGGGCCGCATATTTCACTTGTAATCTTTTAAAATAAGCCAACGCCTCTTTGAACTACTTTCCCTCCTGACAGGGTGAGAGCTTCCCCATCGTCCAAGGGAAGATGTATATGTTCTAATAATATTCCAGCTTCCAGGTCGTAAACTAGTGTATTCCAGACGCAGTCTACCTCAGAGTCAGAGCAGAAGTGTCTCCTGGCAACGTGACTCTTCGTTTTATCCAGTTTTATAATAATAGGAGCTACAGATGCCTGAAGATGCCTCTAGATTTAGAAAAACATTTCTGAATTTGTCTAAAAAAACGTGAAAGGAAATATTACGTTTGCTAAATGCCAGTACAACGAAGAGTTTAGTCATTATAACTTTCTTCTACGTCAGATATTTACATCCACAAAAATTGGATTTTGTGGAATTAAGTCCACAATATTTAAAATTTTGTGGACTTCAAACAAGTCTCTCTTGGAACAAGGCTCTCTTAACTTGTACGCCTTGAAACAAGTTAAGAGAGCTCAGGTGACCATGCAAGTCTCTGTAAGCTTCTGATAGGTTCATGCAGGTAATTAAAGGCACACCTATGGAAGAATTTTAAGGCACGCCTCAAACACACTGAGTCGTCGCCTGACTTAAAGAAAAAATGTGAGCAAAGATATCCTGGGAGACCTGTGACGTCAGAACTACTAATATTGGGGTTTTAACATATCAATAACGATGTGCTTCCTCAGAGTCAGTTTAAATTAAGAGGTACCACAGAGGTACCAGATCGAATCATAAATTTAAAATATTAAAAAAATTAGGATGCAAATTGTTTTCATTTCTATTGAAAACTTAATCTACTGTCATAGTCCAGTCACTGCGAAAACGTGTCACATTTGGAAATGTAAAAATAATTCCTAATTACATTTTCAGAACAAACATAGATTAAATTAGTCACAATATGGTTGAATTTGACGTCGTCTACATTACTGTGGCCAATGAAAATCTTTTAATCAAACCTGTTTTTAACAGAAAACGCTGCAATAAGGTCATCTATTAAACTGACACCCTTTTTTTTTATGTACCCAATTGCATCATCCTTTTATAAATGCATAATTGGAACATTATACATTCCTGAGAGGAGAGAGAGAGAAACACAGAAAAAAGGCACAAACATGTAATTAAATGAAACCGGGTTCACCAGTAACCTCTAATTTGCGTAAAAATGTGGAGCCTACATACATAATTACATTAGACTAATTACCTGTAAAATAAGGAAAGTCTAAAATCAGATCTACATATTTGTGCTTCATTTGGTGGTGGTGGGGGGGACTATTCAAAGCAACTGCAAAGTTGAGGTAAAACACAAAAGGAGCAGTAATCATAAAGTATAGTACCGTAATAATGAAACATGGTAAGTAACACTAATCAGAGCTACGGTGGCCCACAAGCTGATAAAACCACTTGCACAGTAAGCCACTCACATACTTAAGCTCTGAGAGACATAGTGTGGTTCCCAAGATGTGTGCACTGATACAAAGAGGCAGAGTAAAGGTCTGGGTTTAGCTAGATAGACACCAATAAACAGCAGGGGGAAAAAAAGAACCACCACCACCACCTGTGATTTCTTATCCAGAGGTATAAAACCCCCCTGAGGGAACAGAGTGTTGCAGGATTAAGAGGTGGAGAGGAACCCTGAAAGCTGTGATTGCCTTCATACGAGGGGACTGAGTAAATCACAATGGTTTAAGTGGTAGTAAACCACTTGCTTTACAAGCTCTTAGAGAGATGCCAGCTCTGGAGAGTGAGCCTGTTTGAAGATGAATGTGCTGCAGTCTCACCTGCTCCTTCTCCTGCAGCTCTGCCTCCAGCTCCTTCACCCGAACGGTCAGCTGGGCGTTTTTCTGCTTTTCCTGATTGGCTTCGTTGCACTCGGACTCCAGTTCTGCAATCTGAACAAAGGGAAAATTGAGCTCTCTTTTGTCTGCGGAAAGGTAGTTCAGCGGGGAGTATGGCAGACGTGTAGAGCATATACCCATTTATTATGCAGCAAATGTTGGTGATTGTCACGATATGTTCTACGTTACAAGCTGGGTCACCTTGAAATTAATTACTAAATTTATAAAAAATTTTAAAAAAAATAAGAAAAAGTTTGCTGCAAAAGGTAAAGCACGGTGGAAACACCAGCCCAGCTGCAAACGCAGCACACATTGATTATGAAACTGAAATGATTGTATTTATAGTGGAGTCAGACTCTGCTGCAGGGAAAACAGCAACTAATGAAAAGTACAGGACTGTGGTGAATTTAATGATCGTTTCCCCGCACACCCCTCCCTACGAGAAATTAAAGTTTTATGAGCAATCCTCTCATCTTATTGAATGGATTTGAATTAATATAATCAGCCAAATTATTGATGAGAAAGTCATCCGTTGGAGACAGAGCGGTTCTGTGTTTTCCTAGAGGCAGAGGTTTAGAGCTGTCAGCTTCTCCTCCGACAGGATTGGTGAGCTTGTGTGTTTTGTTTGAACTTCCCCGCAGGACAGTGCGAGTGCCTTACCTTTTTCCTCAGAGTGTCGCTCCCTTCTTGACAGGCCGTAAGCTCCTTCTTCCAGCTTTCCACATTAGCTGAAGACTCCTGCAGTGAATCCACCAGTCTGGCATTACTTTCCTTTAAAGTCTGGAGCTCCGTTTCGTACTTCTTAGCGGTGGTGTTGCTGCGAGGGAAGAGAGGCAGACATATCGACAGGTGTCATTACTCAAGGAGATAAACCCGCTCGGGGCTCAAAATCATTTTATTTATGCTACAAAAAGGAAATCTGGGAACTCTCAAAGTTTAAAAAGCTGCATTTTATCAATAAGGTTGGGGATGTTTTGATGTTCATTAGTTATGCATCACTCTGTGTTTCTTCATGCATGGATGGGTTGGCATGTTCTGTTCTTGCTCGAAATGGCGACCGGGATGCTCCTCAGCATCCTGCAGCCTTCGGCCGTTTCAAGCAGTATTACTGCAGAAGCTAAATATTCCTTTAACAGAAGAGAAATTCAGTCGTTCTCCCTCAATAAACTACGTGTTTAATTTAAAAATTCTCGATTTCTTTGAGGGAGTGAAGTTAAAGATAAGCATTCTGATCTGGTCTAACCTTTAAGATGCTGACGGCATTTAAATAGCATCGAAATCATCATTGCTATGAACCAAAACGTTTCGTTTTATGAGCACAATTGGATGCAAGGAAAGATGAGCAAATACCAGCAACTCAAATAATTACATTTATGACAAAAGCAGACATTCATGAAAAATCTATCGGCCTTACAAGTGCCCATTTTATTCATCTTTCTGCTGGAGATGATCTATATATTTGTGCAATTGTAAACCTTCCTGCATAAACGTGTAATACATCGCATGCTGCAAATCTTCCTGCTGCCCTGATGAACAACAACCACAAAGAAGAAATGGAGAAGCAGAAACTCTTTTTGTTGCTGCCTATAGCCAGTTCTAGAAAATTTTGCTTACTATCATTTTAATTGGCTCTGCCACCCCGAGGTCCCTGGATTCCCATCTGGATCCACATCTGGTGTTTTCATGCAATTATAATTCACTCACTTGGCAACAGCATTGATGACCAGATAACCCAACAGAGTGAAGCCTCAGTCAACACAACAGATCATCATGATCATAGATGTTTGGTTGGAATGCAACATCACACAAACGTTTATTAAAAAAGAAAAGAAAAAAAAGAATTGAAAATCTTTTGGGTTTAAGACAAAAAAAGACAAAATGTGAAAGTGACGAGGATCTGTTTTGTGTGGAGTGAAAAATGACAAAAAGCTTCATGAATTTAGTTCTTCTTCTCCATGTTGACGTTCTAAAGAACATCTTAGTTGCTTTTGTACATTAAGACAATATACATGTGTTAAAATGGCCAGTTTCATAAAACACACTGAAATATTTCACCTCCATCAATAATCAAGTTGTAGGGTGAATATTTTTAAGTAACAGGTGCTAAGTGTAACAACATATAATTACAATAATATGTTCAAACTATGTTGGTAAAACTGCTGCCCCAATACCTACAGATTGTTTGGAGAAAAATGTGTTTTGGAAGCTTGTTTAAAATTTTTAATTTCACTGGATTAGAATAATAATACCCATGAATAAGTTGCTAAAAAACATTAAGTTCGATCGAAGCCTCCAGCGGATCCAAAATGCTCCAGTGAATCTCTGATGAGATTCAGAAAAGACAAACTTTCCTCAGATTTTATCCTCTTTTAAGTGATTCCCTGTAGCATCCATGAAAAAACAAAAAACCAACCATCATTAAATGTTTTTCTCTTGATAACCAAGCTCCATTTTCTTAAAGGTTTATATCTCCATTCTCTTCCTCACCTGGTCAACTGGGAGACAAGAAAGTCCCTCCATGATCTGTCTCTCACTTTCCTTTGCATTTTGTATATAACTTTTGTTACACACAAAAGTATATAACATTTGTTAGGAACTTTCTTTTTTGAAATATTAATTCAATAAGGAAGATGTGCACATGTATAACTTATGCCAATATTAAATAACTAAATGGGGAATCTAAATGATGAGGTGGAAAAACGCAGATTTCATCAGATCTGCTGATGTTGCCATAAGATGAAATCTTACCTCTGCTCCACGACGCTTTTGAGGCGTTCATTTTCACTCTTCAGCTGAGCGGCCTCTGGACTAAAGGAGATTTTCTCATCATCTGTCCCATTAAAGCTCTGCGCCTGGTTTGCTGAAGGAGTCTCCCGTCCAGACTCCTGCTAGACGACACAGATAAAGTTGCATATGAGGACAGGCTTTCACAGCATGCTTGGCGTTTACCTGCAGTTGCTAAATTAAAAACCCGGACGCGGGTCCGACATTCTGCTTCCCCTATGATAGAAGACAGGGGTCGTCTTTCAGATGAACAGTGCGAGGAAGCTGAACATGTGAGCTCTGACAGAAGGGATGAGGACATTTTTGCCAGTATTTATCATGTCATATGGCCCAGTAGCGCCCTGTGTCTCAGGGCTGAGATTGAATGCTACCATCTGGACTCACTGCCAGCCTGAGAGCTGGGCTGGCAACAAATAGACAGACCGCTGAATGATATGCCTCCAATCATCTTATCACTGGATCCTGATGATTTTATGTAAAGGAAGTCAAGATTTCTGGATAATAAGTCGTTGCAGAGAATTTCTAAATAATGTTCTCCCTTCTGACGTTGTGTCAACAATTTCTGTGTTGCAATCGGTTGTTTACAGGGAGGAGTTTCTCGAGCAGCTGAGAGATTCTTTACCTGGGAGTGGTTGCTCAGCGTGTCCCCCTTTTCTTGCGATTTGTCCTTTGCCAACTTGGCTGCGTCTTTTACTTCCTGGAACTTCTCAGCAAACTGAAAACACAAGAAATAGAAGTTGTGACAAGTGGCTAAACAAGCCGACGCCGATTTAGCTCCCGATAAGTTAAATCCGCTTCTGATGTCTGTGGCTGCTTTGAAAGGAGATTCATTACTTAGAAATATAAATAAAAAAAATACTAGATCCACACCTCTTTTTTTGTTTCAATACTGTATTCAGAACATGTGATTACTATGAAAACTGTGCACTGATAGATATACACATTAAAGAAAACATCCATCTCCAACATATATGTATATATAAACAAAGGTTTGAGTGAAGACACTTGAAATGTTTAATGTTTACCTTTGTCAGCTGTTGCTCTGAAGCAAAACCCAGTCCAAACACTGTGTTGGCCCTGCTGTCAGCCCACTGGCCAAACTTCTGGGACGTCTTGGTGAAAGTCATGTTGGGTGTGATTGTGCTGTTGATAATAACCTGACAGATAAAACAGCCAATTGGTATCATAGATTTAAAAAAACATATTTAAAAGGAGGTCAGTACAAATAGAGTGCTAAAAGACTTTTCAATATTGAAATAAAATGTATAAACTTTTATATTTACATGTTAAATCAAACCTGTTACTTTATTAGGTTTATGTTTTCCCCTTGCAACAGGGAGTTCAACAATCAGCTTTGCAACAACTGCAAAAGCAAATGAAAAGAAATGTCATTTTAATCGGCCGCATTAAAAGATGTCCAGATAAAAAATGTCAAACGTCAAAAAATGAAGCGTAACGCTCTGATGGCTGCTGACCCACTGACATTCAAACCATCTGTATTTGTACACATTTATCTTTTGAAGCAAAGCAGCAAATGAGACAGTAAGAATCATCTGCTGCAGAACAAAACTAAGGGATTGTTGACGTGCCAGAAGTCTGAATGTTTGTGAACAGACAAGTCTAAAGCCGGATTCAAGGAGAGACGTGCAAATAAGCACAAGATGCACAAGATTCTCACGACCAAGATCCAACAGCACTTAAAAGCAGCACATGTTAATTACCCTAACAATTAGGAAACAATAGAAGACAGATTAATCACAGTGCAGCCCTGGTCTCATAGCAACATGGCTCTGAACACCAGATTAAGGATTTCAAACTGCTGACAGACTTGTGTCCGTTTTTACACCCCCACCGTCTCACTCGCCATCTTCTCAGTGGCTTAAGTGTTAAAAACATTTTCACTGAGTCACTGTTGGACACAGAAATGCAAGAAAACATAAGAAAGCAATCCACTAGACAGACTCAAATAAAGCAGCATCTCTCTTTCAGAGGTTTCAGCAAAACAAATGTGACCCAGTTTACCCTGAAGAGAAACCTGAACAACGTTCTCATTTTAAAGCAGCCAAGTGAATATTTAACAGAGCTCATTGTGCTGGCTCAAAGCAGTGTGTTAAGACAAGATAAAATTTTAATTATCCTTATGAAAAAATAAATAAACAGGGCTAAAACTACAAGATAAAAAAAGAATATTGTAAGCAGACATGAGATTTATTCTGGTGCTTGGCAAATAAAAACCTCAATATCCAAATGAATCAGTAGAAATGCTAAAAATCAGATTTTTTCTTCATAAAATTTCAAATTTTTTGTTGCATAGTGCACCCTACACACATGTTCATTTATTGCAGTAGTAATTTCTTTTCTAATTAATTTATTCCCCCCCAAAAATGCATAAAAAGTTAATCCTAGATTTATTTGCATCTATAATACTCCCAACAAAATCAATGCATGTCAGTTATTTTCTAGTTTATTCTTTAACTAGAGAAAGACTAGATGATCAATAACCCATGTGCTCATGTTTCTCCTCTGGTAATAATGTGATGTGTCACAGTGGCCTGTTTCTCCTAGCCAGTCTTCGCAACCCCATTAGAGGAAAATCTGTGTTGATCTTCATAAAAATCAGAAAAGCGGCTAAATCTCCTCTTCAGTCGTAACAAAAGTTAAAAGGTTTAAAACAACTGGAACTGCAAAAAAAAAGCTAAACAAGAACCCAAGCTTATCAATCAGAAATTGCACAATCAGCATGAAGGTTAGAGAGGTAGAAATGAAAATGTCTCAAGCTCAATGTTCGAGAACTGCAGCAAAGAGTGGCACCAAAATTCCTTAGCAATCATGAAAACAAAGATTGAGTTGTCATTCTCACTTCAAGTGACTCTGGTGTAAAACAAAATACTGAAAAATCACCTCTACCACTTGAGCATAATGGAGCATCTGTAATGCTGCAAATCCGTTTCCTCTTTGAAAGACTGAAATCTGCAACAGCATAAAGTAGCATGACCTCTTAAATAAAAGAAAAATACACAAAGATAACTTAAAATGCAAATAATCCGTTGGTCTCTACCAGCAAGACTAAAAATGAATCATCACTGGGCCTTTAGCAGTGGAATGATCAATAATTTGGTCAATCAACACATGAAAAAAGAAAAAAGAACAAAAAAAACACACACAAAAAACAAGCAACTTTCACATTAATCCTTTCCCCAAGATCTAAAATGTATAATAAGACAAAACTTGTAGTGTGAGCTGAAGGGAAGACAGGATCCAGGACTCTGGACAATGTAAAAACAACAAAGATCCTTTTATCCCCATGATGAACTATGCTGCTCAAACAAAAAGATTTCTTTCAAGGCTTAACAGATTTTTGTTAGCAGTACAAACATATGAGCAAAATTTCTGGGGATAATTAACATTTAGTTTAAGAAACTCCAGTCAACTGACTTTCTTCCTCTGACTGTATTTTAGCGTGTAGGAATGCACAACATGGTGAGCAAGCAAATGTGCGAGTGGGAGGGTGTGACAGAGGGCGAGTGGAGTGACGCTGGCAGCTGTGTGGATGGTGAGATGGGCTGCAGATCAAGTGGCACATGAGGCACAGACAAGATCGTCGCTGGCCCACGTCCCGAGGGGCAGATAAAAACCCCAGGTTTTCAGAAGACTATAGAAAAACTCAGTGAATCCACAGAATACGACAAGTCAGAATAAGGAGTGGTCATGCAAAACAGGCAAAGAAATTCATGGGTAGGAAAGAAATGACATGATTTTGAAGAGTTGAAAAGGCCTGAGGGGGAACAAAGTGAAAGCCACAACTTGGCACAGTATTTTTTTTCCAGGATCATAGAAGCCAGAATGTATAACCTGATATTACAGTATGACTCAAAGTACAAATCATGAAGAAGCTGACAGCAAGGCCTGTCACAGTTATGCATAGTAGGGGAAAAAAAAAAAAAAAACTTAAGAAGTGCCTCTGTATGTTCGCCAAATCTTTCAATCTTACTATATATACACACACGCTATGATATGCAAAGACCGAAAATGCACTCGCATGCCCACATGTCTCTGTGGTGGCAATGACGCAGGTGTACTTCAGAAGGTAAATTTAGTTACAGTCAATGACGGGATCAAAGATCTGAACCCACTAAGATCTATATGAGGGTGAAAGCTCATATTCTGCATCTGGTCCCAATCGGTTTGAGTGGAAATGTTTCCTGGTTGTTACGCTGAAGGGGAGCTAATCATGCCTGGAATGTGTGCACATCCTTTCTTTCGCTTTACCTGCATTACCCACATTCCTTGAATGTGAACAAAGCTGTAGAGATGTTGGAGGACATATATACAGAACTTCAGCTGAAAACTCAGGAGAATATCGCTCTGCAGATTGCAGTAATAAAAAAAAAAATACATATCCAAATATGGAGGAAATTCAGTTCCTGACATTCAGCTGAAAGGGAGCAGTATTTTTACTAGTAAATAATGATTATGCTGCATTTATGAACATAGCTGCTGTTGGAGCTTCAGATTAACTCATACTAGGTTTGGTGTGATCCTGTTTGGTAATTGTTTTGGGGCTTATCAGCTCTGTTCATTCTCATGACAGCTGGACATGCAGCAAAACAGCCAATCCAGCTCCGTTTTAAAACCACACTTCATAAGAACAATAAAGCTTTCTGGTAAATGAGTAGGAAACTATGAAGCATCCTCTCAAAACAACAGTTCTGAACCTGACAGATGTAAAAACAGCAGGACCGAGGTAGACTGTCAAAATAAAAAATACCTCCTTGCAACCACACTAGAGAATGTGCAGGGTTGAAGAAAACCCCAACAAAAGAACATCTCAACAAGATTCAGGCTAAAGTTTGGCAAAATAATCTTCAAGTGCATTTTAACTACAACACCCAGAACTGTCATTTTTTGTGGCCATTTCCTATTTGCTGAGGACTTAGTCAGTGAATGGGACAGGAACCTCCATTGTGAAGAAAAGGTGAGATTTTTAGCAATAAACTGTAACTCTATCACTTACATAGAGTCTCTAAAGCCCACAGAAATGTGCAACTACAGCACATTTTAAAGGCATTTTACAGACTTCCATGTTCTTCTGGTTTTGATGTGAAGAAACAGTCGTGTTCAGTGGTGATCCAACTATAAATATGTGAGCATTTCACAGTGTTTATACCGTAAAACTAAATTATAGTAATTTAAAAATTATTAACATTGACAGTTATTTAATAAAAACATACGTTGGACCAAAAGAAGAATGAAACACACACAAATATTACATCTTTCCATCTTCACAAGGACTTTGTATTGACTTTCATTTATTTCAATAGTGTAACCCTGACTATTACATGCCTAACCCTACGTCTAACCTGAATTCAGTTTTTATTCACTTTTCAAGTAACACTTCTGTTATTGCACATGTTTTTATGCGCAGGACTGATATTGTTGTAAACACTGTTATTGTGAGTGCGATATTTTGTAATAACTGAACAGTATTTTGATGTTATAATCTTGTACAGTATGTTCTTATCCATCGGGGGGGGGGGGGGGGGTTAACATATTTTTTAAACTTTTCAAACTTTTGTGCACCTACATCTTGATGGTTCAGGTTACAGCTGAATTTCCTCATCTGTTCTACTGTAAACGCACAGAGCCTGACTTCTGTAAAATCTGATAAGGATGCATTGAGATTTATTTGTGCTCTAAAACTGTTTAAGCCCCCAAAATACTGACTTAAGTTAAATTGACACACTGTAAATGTGTGTCAATTTAAACTACTGCAGTGAAAGTAAACAAAAATGATGAGCTATAGAATTTAAACTTAATAATCCTGAATTACAATGCTGGGGAGGAAAAATGTAATCTGAAATGCTTCAAGCTCTTCCCCTGCAAAAGTTTATCCAATAGTCCCAGTTAAATGAAAACTTAATACTTTCTAGGTTGGGTTTCCCCCTCTTCGTGCCCTCAGCAGCCAGAGAGGGGATGTGAGTTTTAACAAGCTCACATTGTTTGCAAAGACATTCTAAAAGACGACAGATTGTTAACCCCTGAAATAAATTTGTCGCTTTACATGTCAAGGTAGGGCATAAAAACCTACTACAAATAGAATAATTCATAAGCAAAGAGAAAAAAAAAAAAAAAAAAAAAGAGAACAGCACTTTGCAGGTTCCTGGGCTGAGCTGTACGATTCGGGACAGTGACAGCGGAAAGTGCTGATGTGCTCTTCCTCTTGCTGCTGCAGCATCACCAGTAAGATGCCTACACATCATGACTGGACAAATGTGAGCTGATGGTCCGTCATGTTCAGCAGAACACATCATTATTCTGGACAGACATGTTCCCCCTGCAGCTACAGTGTATAAACCAGAAACTATATTTAACATTTGATGACTCAACATTTCCTTGAATTTGGTTGCTCGGCTCTTAGAGATGCCACATTCACTTAGTAAACAAGTAGTGAAAATCTAAATCTGAACACATTTTCTCCTTTTAAGCTAAGATAACATTTCATAAATCTTTATCCTCATGCTTGACATGTAATGGTTCCCTGCAGAGTTGTTATGACACACCTCTGTGACGGCTACAGGAGTGTGGGGGAATGTGGCAGACAGGGAGGACAGCGGAGCAGAAAACAGGGCCGTCACATTATTTATATAGAGGATGCTAAATGCCTTGTAAAAATATTTATGAACCATTTGAACTTCTTCATATTTCATCACATTACACTGACAAATTTCTGTTTATTTGGGATTTAAAGTAATCAAACAACAAAACGAGAGGCTAAAATCTTCTTGCAGGGATTTTTCTTAAAAATAATAAGATCAACCTGCAGATGAAAACAACTTCCATCCATTTGGTCAAATTTGCAAAAATACAAAATCTATTGGAAGAACACTAGGGTTTACATTTATTGATCGCTTACTGGAAGAAAGCAGAAAGGGCTTTCTGTGCAATAAAAAATTCTGTGCAATATCCCACATTCCAATAGAACCACCCAGAAATCCTGTGAGATCCATCGGTCTGACGTTTGGTTGGTAATCCTAATCCACCGTCTCTCAAGTTGCTCTGCATGAATGCTGGGTGATTTAAGGCTCAAAAACTATTGCCTGGCTGTGTCAGCTGAGTGATATTGCTGTCATAATGCCACGGCGGTTTTCACACAGAGAGGATTGCCATGGAAACCCATCATCTACTCTTTCACTCAGCTGAGAGAAATAGTTTTAATATGAAAGAGAGCAGAACTCATGTGGAGCGGCTCGTAACTGGAATGTCTTAAGTCCTGGTGTTTTAGTTTTTCAAGCCATGTAACTCTAACCTAAAACAAAGAAAGAAAAAAAAAAAACATTCAGGCACATTACTCAAAAAATGAGCCAGCATCCTTAAGTCTGAAGAGGCATTTCTAAACAATGCTCAGGATTTATGGAACCTTTTGTGAAACAGTGCTATAATAATTAATAACCTTTGAAGCAAAGAAAAGCACAAGAAAAATAAACACCAGCATGCTACGCTGGTCCTTATTAGTGGGAGCTTCAAATGCAACATTAGAATCCATAATGAGTCATTCTGTTCGGTTCTAGCTGTGGGTGCAAAACCTCATCTTTGTCTCCAGAAAGCAGTTAAAATGTTTGCCATTATGATCGCGTTACATTGACAGAAAATACGCAGCCACACACACACACACACGCCCACAAACACACCTTGGATCCATCCACGCTGATAATGCGATAGCTGTTGCGTGTGCTGTCGTAAAAATAAGAGACGGTGACGGCCTGCTTGCTGGCAGGAACCCAGTTCTTCTTGGTGCTTGGATCGATTTGGAACACATGGGCCCTGGTGGTGTAGATCGGCTGCTCCCTGCAGAGTTGAAGACAAAGAGAAGGGACCACATTAGAGGGGACTTAAGATAACATGAGCAAGATATCTACAGGTTAAGATAAGCTCCACTGATAAATGAGTCATGTCTCAAACTGTTCTTGCTACATGCACAGCTAGAGTCGCCTAATATCTCTTTGTGTCTCAGCATCCCTTTCCTTCAGAGTCCCTGGGCTCTGAGGGATAGGTGATAATGTAACACAAACCCTTCAGTAAATCCTTATAGATACTCAAAGCCATTAGCACATCAGCACGCTCCTCCATCTCAAAGGTGTCAATAACACCTTTCTACTTGTATGTCAACACAAAGCGGGCACTCGTAGGTTTCCACTCAACTTCATTTTCACTTGGATAATGACACAAATCTTCAATAAAGTTCCAGACAATTTAAAACAACAAAAAAAGTTCATGCTCAGACAAAAAGATCCATGTGAACTTAGGAAGCTTCAAAATGCAGTAGTTTTTCGACTAATCGTATGTCAGTGCATATTCATATTTCTCAATGTGAACACCAGATGTCAAAAACAAGCTGCAAATTTTACTGCCGAAATGTGAACCCGTTTTCTGCCATTGCTTGAATGACTAACAAGTAAAAAGCTACAGAGCTTCACTACATTTAATCCCAGATAGTATTTTATGAATTTACAAGCAGACTTCAGTTGTGCCATGCTACACCTCACGTGAGCAAAGCCAAAGTCTACCTGCCTCCAAACAATTTTCCATCAGTTAAATGTAAAGTACGCATAAGATAAAAACTATAAAACTGGCTAGCAGGGCCAAACTCGGAAGTGATTGTGTTGGAGGAACGTTTGAGGTCACACCAATTTTTCTTTGAGAGTGAAATGATTTACTCCTCCATGGGCTGCCACCTTATCGTGGTGGAGGGGTTTGAGTGCCCCAATGATCCTAGGAGCTATGCTGTCTGGGGCTTCATGCCCCTGGTAGGGTCACCCAAGGCAGACAGGTCCTAGGTGAGGGACCAGACAAAGTGCAGCCCGAAGACCCCAATGATGAAGGAAAACCTTGGACTTGGTGTTCCCTCGCCCGGACGCGGGTCACCGGGGCCCCACTCTGGAGCCAGGCCTGGAGGGGGGGCACGATGGCGAGCGTCTGGTGGCCGGGCTTTTACCCATGGAGCCCGGCCGGGCTCAGCCCGAAGAGGAAACATGGGCCCCCCCTCCCATGGGCCCACCACCCGTGGGAGGGGCCAAAGGGGTCGGGTGCACTGTGTGATGGGTGGCGGCCAAGGGAGGGGACCCTGGCGGTCCGATCCTCGGTTGCAGAAACTGGCTCTTGGGACGTGGAATGTCACCTCTCTGGTGGGGAAGGAGCCGGAGCTAGTGCGTGAGGTCGAGAGGTTCCGGCTAGAAATAGTCGGTCTCACCTCAACGCATGGCTCTGGTTCTGGAACCAGTCTCCTTGAGAGGGGCTGGACATACTTCCACTCTGGAGTTGCCCAGGGAGAGAGACGTCGGGCAGGAGTGGGCATACTTGTTGCTCCCCATCTCGGCGCCTGTACGTTGGGGTTTACCCCGGTGAACGAGAGGGTAGGATCCCTCCGCCTACGGGTGGGGGGACGGGTTCTGACTGTCGTTTGTGCTTACGGGCCGAACGACAGTTCAGATTACCCACCCTTTTTGGAGTCCTTAGAGGGGGTACTGGAGAGTGCTCCTCCTGGGGACTCCCTTGTTCTGCTGGGGGACTTCAACGCTCACGTGGGCAACGACAGTGAGACCTGGAGGGGCGTGGTTGGGAGGAACGGCCCACCCGACCTGAACTCGAGCGGTGTTCTGTTGCTGGACTTCTGTGCTCGCCATGGATTGTCCATAACGAACACCATGTTCAAGCATAAGGGTGTCCATATGTGCACTTGGCACCAGGACACCCTAGGCCGCAGTTCGATGATCGACTTTGTCATCGTTTCATCGGATCTGCGGCCGTATGTCTTGGACACTCGGGTGAAGAGAGGTGCGGAGCTGTCCACTGACCACTACCTGGTGGTGAGTTGGCTCCGGTGGTGGGGGCGAAAGCCGGTCAGACCTGGCAGGCCCAAACGTGTTGTGAGGGTCTGCTGGGAACGTCTGGCGGAATCCCCTGTGAGACGGAGCTTTAACTCCCATCTCCGGCAAAACTTCGAACACGTCCCGGGGGAGGTGGGGGACATGGAGTCTGAGTGGACCGTGTTCCGTGCCTCCATTGTCGAGGCGGCCGATCGGAGCTGTGGCCGCAAGGTTGTCGGTGCCTGTCGCGGCGGCAACCCTCGAACCCGTTGGTGGACACCTTCGGTGAGGGATGCCGTCAGGCTGAAGAAGGAGTCCTATCGAGCCTTTTTGGCCTGTGGGACTCCGGAAGCAGCTGATGGGTACCGGCGGGCGAAGCGGCATGCGGCTCGGGCGGTTGCTGAGGCAAAAACTCGGGTGTGGGAGGAGTTTGGAGAGGCCATGGAGAAAGACTTCCGCACGGCTTCGAGGCGATTCTGGTCCACCATCCGGCGTCTCAGGGGGGGGAAGCGGTGCAGCACCAACACTGTTTATAGTGGGGATGGTGTGCTGCTGACCTCTACTCGGGACGTTGTGGGCCGGTGGGCAGAGTACTTCGAAGACCTCCTCAATCCCACCAACATGCCTTCCACTGAGGAAGCGGAGCCTGGGGACTCTGGGTTGGGCTCTCCAATCTCTGGGGGCGAGGTCGCAGAGGTGGTTAAAAAGCTCCTCGGTGGCAAGGCCCCGGGGGTGGATGAGATCCGCCCGGAGTTCCTTAAGGCTCTGGATGTTGTAGGGTTGTGTTGGTTGACGCGACTCTGCATTATTGCATGGACATCGGGGGCAGTTCCCCTGGATTGGCAGACTGGGGTGGTGGTCCCCCTGTTCAAAAAGGGGGACCGGAGGGTGTGCTCCAATTATAGAGGGGTCACACTCTTAAGCCTCCCTGGCAAGGTCTATTCAGGGGTCCTGGAGAGGAGGGTCCGTCGGATAGTCGAACCTCGGATTCAGGAAGAGCAGTGTGGTTTTCGTCCTGGTCGTGGAACACTGGACCAGCTCTACACCCTCAGCAGGGTCCTGGAGGGTGCATGGGAGTTCGCCCAACCAGTCTACATGTGTTTTGTGGACTTGGAGAAGGCGTTCGACCGTGTCCCTCGGGGAGCCCTGTGGGGGGTTCTCCGGGAGTATGGGGTACCGGGCCCTTTGATACGGGCTGTCAGGTCCCTGTATGACCGGTGTCAGAGTCTGGTCCGCATTGCCGGCAGTAAGTTGGGCTCGTTTCCGGTGAGAGTTGGACTCCGCCAGGGCTGCCCTTTGTCACTGATTCTGTTCATCATTTTCATGGACAGAATTTCTAGGCGCAGCCAAGGTGTTGAGGGGATCCGATTTGGTGGCCTCAGGATCTCATCTCTGCTTTTCGCAGACGATGTGGTCCTTTTGGCTTCATCAGATCGTGATCTGCAGCTCTCGCTGGATCGGTTCGCAGCCGAGTGTGAAGCGGCCGGGATGGGGATCAGTGCCTCCAAATCCGAGGCCATGGTCTTGAGCCGGAAAAGGGTAGAGTGCCTTCTCCGGGTCAGGGGGGGTGTCCTGCCCCAAGTGGAGGAGTTTAAGTATCTCGGGATCTTGTTCACGAATGGGGGAAGAAGGGAGCGGGAGATCGACAGGCGGATTGGCGCAGCGTCTGCTGTCAAGCGGGCGCTGTACCGGTCCGTCGTGGTGAAGAGAGAGCTGAGCCAAAAAGCGAAGCTCTCGATTTACCGGTCGATCTACGTTCCCACCCTCATCTATGGTCATGAGCTTTGGGTCATGACCGAAAGAACGAGATCGCGGATACAAGCGGCCGAAATGGGTTTTCTCCGTAGGGTGGCTGGGCTCTCCCTTAGAGATAGGGTGAGAAGCTCAGTCATCCGGGAGGGACTCAGAGTAGAGCCGCTGCTCCTTCACATCGAGAGGAGCCAGTTGAGGTGGCTTGGGCATCTGGTCAGGATGCCTCCTGGACTCCTCCCTGGTGAGGTGTTCCGGGCACGTCCCACCGGGAGGAGGCCCCGGGGAAGACCCAGGACACGCTGGAGGGACTATGTCTCTCGGCTGGCCTGGGAACGCCTCGGGATTCCCCCGGAGGAGCTGGAAGAAGTGGCTGGGGAGAGGGAAGTCTGGGCCTCCCTTCTGAAGCTGCTACCCCCGCGACCCGACCTCGGATAAGCGGAAGAAGATGGATGGATGGATGGATGAAATGATTTACCTCTCAGCAATTTAGCTGCATCTCTCACCAAGGGGGGAGAGATGGCCTGTGAGAAGAGTGCCAGTTGAACTGCAGCATGACTTGAGGCAGCCTAAATGCTCCTCAGCTTTACACATCCCATTCTGAAGACAGACTACCCTCCATTTCGGTCAATTGCACCAACAAACACACACAAACACAATCACCTGAGCAAAGACTAAGACACAATGATCGGAAAGCTCCAAAGCATTTTAAACGTCTACAACCAAATCTACTTTTCACTCTATCATACTTTCGTCAATTGCCCTGGCGTTGTGCAGAGATTTAAACTGGGAATCAAATGTGGTCCATGCATCATGCATCTGCTGCTTTTGTTCACTGACCTGCAAGATTTTACAGTTCAATGTTTCCAGGTAGAACCTGAAGTAACTTGCCACATTTGAGCAGAGCAAGATAAAATTCTCCATCTCATGCTGACACCTAGGTTCACTACTGGAGCAAAGTAAAAGTCATCTTTAATATTAATACAGTGCATTATGGGATCTGACCTTTAGGCAAATTCACTATAAAGGGTTGGTTCTGCACAGGAGTGCAGGAGAGCCTTTTAAAATGTTCTGCTGCAAAACCTCCTAGTACAAGAATGATCAGAGACTAAAAGCAAAGGACTGGAGAAAGTAATGGGTAGACTTTAAATTATTTGGATTTACAGCAAAGCAGAGGTTCCAGCATTTAAAAGTGTATTTAAGTTGTGCAGAGAAAGAATAGTTCAGAATCAGCAGTGTATATTTTATGATTTAATTTAAAAACACACACCTCCAATGAGAACCTTTGAGATATCAACTTAGAAATGATCATCTAAAAATGACCTTCATTTAAGTACAAAAGTTATCCAACCTCAGAAATATTAAAATCACTCAAAGGCTGCCTATGTGAATCACTAAAATATTGAACGCAGAAGGGAACAACTATAGTTTTTAGAGCCCCTTTGTAAAAACTATGATAAAGTAACATTTGAAGTGAGAAAAGCATAATTTTTTTATTTGATTTTATACAACCTGTGAGATCAGCGACAGATTTCTCATCTCAGTTCACCGAATACCGTCTTATGTTTTCCCAAGCTTTCTCTTTTTGCATTTGACTTTTACTCGACTTACTGTTCATGACCCACATCTCAAATTGATATCTTGACAGTAAAACACTGCATTTATTATGAATATGTACAGAAAATGTAAATGAAACCACATTTTTGGCACCTTTTAAGTCAAACACATTTGCAAACAATCTAATTTCAGGAGATGCAGAGTTAAAGCTGCACCATTAAAAAAAAAAGAGGAACATGTGAAGCAGAGAGCCAGCCTGACATGCTGCAAATATTCATGAGCTAATAAAGCTTTTCCTTCCATTGGGATTATGGGTTGCTGAGAAATTAAAGCCTAATAAATTTGCTGCCCCCTTTAAGCCTAATCTCCATCTTCATCTGCTTTGGGAACAACAAAACCCATTATACAGATCACTGCTGTTGCTCCATCCACACACACAAACACACACAAAGGCTGACCTTTGCTGGGGCGGCAGTGTCTGAAGCCAGCTCTCTCTGGCAGGGGAAGACAAACGAAAGGCCAACACTGAACACATGGCTGCACTTACACAACTGTTAGTGGAATCCAGTGATCTGATTTTTGGGGATAAAAGGCATTAAGTTGATTGATTTTTCCTGAATTAAAAACGCTGGGGATGTTTTGACTACATTCTGGTCCCACTGACTGTCGAGTGCTCTCTGTCCCCATCTGGTGCTTTGAATAATTTACAGGTGTGTGTGTTTCTGTGAGGGGAGGCAAGTCTGAGTTAATTTGCTCTGTCTGTCTCTACATACATCATCTCTTTGTTCATCTTAGACCTATAAACACTCATGGGACATTAATGGAGCTGCGTGCTTAAAAAGAATACATTAAAACAAATCTAGATGTGCCGACGTAAACCAGCTGAAATTTGTCAAATGTGTTCCTCCAGTTAATAGATTACAAGCCTTTACATTGATAACATTTAATGACAGCAGACAACACTGAAGTCATGTTAAAGATTTACTTTAAACCACCTATGATGTTCCTAAACATGACGGTCTAAAAGGAGAGTGAGATTTTCCAGCACTGTGATTATGTTCAGAAAAGACATTTTAAAGCCGACACTCTGTCCAGAGAGAAAATGTGAATAAAAAGCACACAGACGTCACTTTTGACTGAGACTCTAGATGCGCTTTTTATTGCAACGAGTTGCAGTCACATTGCATTTCTCCCCTACCTGGTTTTTAGAAGACAATAAAAACAAAACAAAAAAAGAAGACAGAGCTACTAGAGGAACTGGTTTTAAACAAGATTCCTGAGTTAAGGAATTCACTCCAGGCTAACAAGCCAAACAATCATCGGCTGTATTCATAAATTTTCTGACCAAGAGGTAATGTGAGGTCAAAGCGAACAAACAGAATGTCGAAATTGAAAACCAGCCTGTTTGACAGAAAACCTGCAGCGAGCAGCTTCAGAGACGGAGGCTGCAAATTTCCATTTCCGACAGAAAGTGAACAGTATCTGACTGACAGGTTATACAACCTACGTAAGGAAGAAAATAAAGCAACCGCTGTCATTCATCCTCGTTCAATAAATGGTCAGGATGGACCTGAAAATACATTAGCGCATTGAAATGAAATCCTGAGAAGCATTCTTATTAGTTCGGCTTTGCTTCCTATGAAGAAAGATAATATACACTAAAGAACCGTGGACTTGGAGTGCTGTTAAAAATGTCTGAAGTTTGCAGGTCAGAGAGGAAGTCAGCACACCATGTAGCACCAGGTTTGGTGCTTTGAAAGAGCAGTAAGTATATTTAAAAAAAACATCAACTGTGCATTCAGGTACTAATGGAAGCAGAACCACAGGCTCCATCACATAAATGAGTTTGTTACATAATAAGATATTCTCATTTGTCTCTTTGCCACTGGGACAGTCTAAGGCCAGCTGTCCAAGAAATAGGTTTTCATTTGAATAAATCGTCAGGAAGCAAAATAAACCACAGGAAACCAGTGCAGTGGCACAAGCAGATTGAATATTTAGGAACAAACAAAATGTGTTCAAGACAAAACTACTTTTTTTGTTTGTTTGTTTTACATTTTCATCACAATCAAGCATTCTTGATTAGACATGCGCCAAACCAGAACACCCAGCAGCCCAAATGGTCCAAGCATTGGTCCAAACAATGACCCAATAGGAAACATGCTGACCGCTGTCTCCGATCCATGTGCTTTATAAAAAACTTTTGTATTTTCCATTCACTTCAAGAACGTGAGCAATATAAGGAAAATTACTCACTGCTGAATTTGAACAAATTATATTTTATTACCTTCGCCTTCCAGCGCCGACATGAACACAGTTGGATTTTCAACGAGAAAAGAAAACCGGGGGATATCTTCTCTATTAAAACAAGGGAAAATAATTTCCTCTAGTTCAGAAGATTTGGAGGCCAGCTACACAATATGGCACCATTAAAATGCAACACTTCTCCAATTTCAAGTCAGAAGCAAAACAGAATCCATAACCGAGCCTAAACTGCAAAAAATGAATAAATGAAAGTCTCAGTATGTCTCTGTTTGTGTGTAATCCTCTTCATATGTCAAACATACAAGGCTGGATATAAACTAGACATTTTATGGAACAGTAGAAATTCACAGATTTGACTGAACAAGACAGTCAGGAGAGAAGAGCTCTGTTCATTACAACAAGCCACCTGGGTTTTCAATGCAATAAAGTTGCCGTTTCTCTAATGAAGTCATTAGGAATATGAAATATTTATCCTATGCTTTCATCTTTATTTTAGAGCATTTTCAGCTAAAAGTTTAAATGTGGATTTTAATATATAAAGCAAAAGGAACATTACAGGTTTTTTTGAGGGACAAATGCTTTGCTGGCCAGCCACAATCACAGCAAGTTTAATAAGTTTTAAATTGACAATATCAACATGCTTAGAAAATGGGAGGAAAATAAATTTGATGAAAAACAACACAGCTGGTTACATAAACTGAAACTATGCTGGTGGAAATGTGGGGGGGGGAAATACATTATCCTGATTATGGCATGTCATATCAATAGCATCTTCACACATGGACAATTACTGATTCAATATGCAGTGATGGACCCCCTGTGCCATCACAGATGAAGGCTGGTGCATATTTTACTGTGGACTGGTTTTAGTCCCCAATAGCCAGCATGTAGAAATGTAACGTTTCCTTTCCCCCCTTAAAAAGCAAACTCAGATCAAAACACAAGTGATCACAAAACATGTCAAATAAAATTAGCCTGCCCCTGCCCGCTTTTGAAAGAAGCGCCGATGTATTCCTCCCTCTGCTCAACACATTTCTAGTCCTAGCAGAGGACTGTGTGCGCAGTCGAGGATGTTGTGAAACACCCACTTAGTTTTATTTCAGAGGATGCCCTTTCCTCCACTACATCTTCATGGTGGCACCTTATTATGTCGGCATAGACAGCTTCATGAACAGGCTTGTTAACATTACTAAATGTTTGAACATGACTTTACACATTGCTTGACTTTCTACTGAGGATGGAAGTTCTCAATTTAATACTGAAGTGACGCCAAGTAATGGTGTCAGTGGTGATCAAATCTTAATATGGAAGGAAAACGGGAAGCTGCAACAAGCTCAATGACAAGTTTACACTTAATCATTTTTTGCCGTTTCTTTTCCCCACCGACTACATTGTGACATCTCATGATTGCAGTGTAGTATGAAAGTATACTTTTGACACACTATTAACTTGTGCAATATTAGTATCGCAAAGAACTTTTTATGTATATATTGTCTTTTTGTAGTCTTAGTGTCATGAGTCCAATTTTTGTGTGCCAATATTTTATTTAACTGGTTGAATGAAGCCAAAATGAGATATATTTTTATATTAAATAATGTGATATCTAATACAAGTTGAATTACTTTACCACCCCTACATGTAGCTTTCTGCAGAATATCCTCTATTCTGTGTCGAAGCCCAAAGAGAACAGCTTTTTCTAACATCATTAACAACAAATTAAGTAAGCTTTCATGAAAGGATAGGGAAAACGCTGACATTTAGATCAGGTGTTAGAAAGACCTGTTCTAACAACTGCAGCCACAAAACATAACAGTAAGTAGATTTTCGAAATTATTTCCAAACAAAATTGCCATCCCAAAATGACTTAAAATAACAGACTTCCTGGATGTAATCTTTGGTAGAAAACTAAATTTCAAGTGTTCAAGTGCACACTCTGCAAATTGATAATACATTTGCCCAGGTGGACAGACTAACTGCCCTTAATACCCACACCTGATGATTATCTTTAGTGGCCGAGATGAGAAAACTCAAACTGGTGGGGATGTTCTGAAATGATAATGAAAGAAAAGAGTGAGAAAAATCAACTGAGTCGTCCCAATTTTCACCGATAGTATTGCAATTACATATCTTCTTCATATCATGACGCAGCTCTTTTACAAGTCAACCTACTAAACCTGGTGGATGAAGGATGAGCAAAGATGAAACCCTCACCATTGAACTTCTCAGTCCAAAGGTGACTTAAGTGATTTTAAACGACATGTTAAATTTTGACCCTATAATGGAATAAATCTGATATATTATAACAACCTGCTTATTAAAAATGGAAGAAAATGAGGATCTAAAAGACAAACATCAACCAAAGTTAGAATAGAATCTTAAGCCTGAATTGTTCAGTTAATAAAAATATTAAAACAATGCACAAAAATACCAGCTCACAGATCAGCACGTTTTGCCTCAAGAAATATTTGAATATTGTGATACAACCCCTGATATACCTGCAGTCAGTCTGTAGAGTCAGTCACAATACAGTCAATCACTCATGACATAAAAATCTGATTTCATTCAGATTGGGTCTTCTCATTACATTTGCACTCCGATTTTCTATAATACTGTAGTGTTTTATTGTATAAACAACCTATTCTGAACAACTGAATTGACAGAATCCCCATTTTTTTTCTTTTTTATTCCCCATCAGCCTGCTTTAGCTGCAGTCATCATCAGTGACCTTCAGTAGTCTTGCCAGTTATTGCCGTCATACAGCAGCATCTCATGTACTACGGGCGACGGGCCAGGTTCACGCCAGCAGACGCAGCAGGCCCCCCACCGCCACACTGAGGTGACACGAAGAGCCCAACTTAATCTGAGAGATCCAAGGAAAAGGGAGTGAGGAAATCTCCCCAGAAACCCAGTATGACAGCAGATGGCCTCCTGGGCTTCAACCATCTGCTGAGATAACGTTCAATCCACCATCCGTGTCCTTCTTCCTTTACCCTTTTTACCACTAAAACCTGCTCCTGTTCTCGCAAACAAGAACTCAACGAGGGCTGCCTCCAAACCAGACGCATACTCTGGTTCTCTGGTTAGGCTTAAAGTCCAGTCTCCTGTCAGGGCAGCCAAGCGACCTGCTGCCATTGCACAGAGCCTAATCAATGAGTGTTAAGCCTTTGGATGTCATTCTCTGGCCAGCCAGGAGATTATCATCTATCCCTGTGTTAGGGCTGCTCCCAGCATAGCTTGCTTTAAATAGCAATATGCTGATTATACTGCTGGCTGGCTGTGTGCTTATTCTGTACAACAGGGCTTCAGGCAATCTAAGCTTTATTTTTCAGCACTTCCAGAGACACGGTGCATTAGCTACTAACCTCTTCCAAAAATACAACTTTCTTTCACACTGCAGCAGTACAATGTTCTCACTCCCAAAATTCATCAGTATTCAATTGCAGGTAGGCGATTAAGGCGTATGTTTATATTATTATTACTGAGACAAATTCACAATAGCCTCAATGAGTCCTATGGAACTTTAGTGACGAAAAAAACTAACAAAAATAAATGACGCCAGAGTGACTTCATATAGTCAAAGACTAGTAATTAAGGCACAAAAGAAAAATATCCTGGGTGTTTCCTCTCCTAAGTATTTTTTTGTGAAATGATTAATCTAAAACTTCATTTAGAAGTGAATAGTTTCGTAGAGAACAACTCCCAACAATGAAGCGAAAACAAAAAGTAAGACACACCTGGTCAGCTCCGACTGATCCCTAGGGTGCAACATTGTTGCGTCATCACTAGGGTGTAATCAGAGACATTGCGCAAGTAAGATTGCTTCTGTAAAACTTCTGCTACGCTTTCCTGCGAAATCAACTTTCCATGATAAGATATCCAAGAATCAACCATCAGTCCACAAACCAAACGTTCAGATAAAAACAAACAGCCAGTCTACACCGAGGCCACAACTAACAATTAATTTAAGAATAAATTAATCAGATAATCTATTCAATTAAAGATAATATAAAGGCACATTACTCAGATTCTTCACTTAACACAATAAATGATTAAAATAAATAACTCAATAATTCAAAAGTAATTATTCAATTTCTTTTCTAATAATGCAAATAAATATTTTATTGCCTAAAATGTAAAAATATAGCATTCTATTAGTAAATCTGAACCAGGTGAAGCTAAAATTTTACCACTTAAAATTTGGTTGAAACATTACAGGCAAAGATATTTTTATCCTAATAGTAAAATTCATTTTTTGTACAGTTTTGGGATGATTACACCTCTGACTGTTTTTTTTTAACCAAATGGCCTTTTTTGAGTCTCTGCACTCCAGTTAATCATTTATCCATTACTAAATTAGTTGACAATTATTTTGATAATCGATTAATCATTTCAGCCCTGGTCTATAGATATACATTTTTAGGTTACAATATAGTGTTTATAATACCAAAACAATCATGGAGAATACTTTTTTTTCTGTATTCAAATGGAATGAAGGCATCATGAATCTCAAATGTAGACCCGCCAAGCTCAGGTCACACCAGAACGTGTATTTTATATTTTTGAATAGAGATAATGTAATATAAACCTGATTTTCTTTTAGCTAAGAAAATTGAGTGAAACAAACCCGAGACTTTCTGTGGGGTGCCGGCTACACATTGGCTGAAAATACAAGTAAAACAAAATCACCCATTAACCGAATGCTCATGTCGCCCCGTGAGAAATGCTTCTCTAGCAGGAGAGCCATATCGAAAAACAAAATAACTCTGGGTATCCGTACAATTTGATTCAAGTTGGAACATCTGGAATGGCGTAGAACATAAATTGTGGCCTACAGTAAAACTAGTATTAGAGTTTCAAGTACTCAGTCAAAGCAGTAGGTGTGTAATTGTCTGGCATGTGGGTGAAGTCAAAAATCCATCGTCTCCAACATCAGGTAGGCGTAGCATCTGTACGCCCCATCCAAGCGTCTAACCTGCGACCCTCCATCAGTTTGATATTCGTATCAGACACTCTGGTCAAAGCCTGTAAAGCTATAACTATAATATATAATGTCACAACTATAGGTTCCGCTTTAGATGTCCCACTTTGAACATTATTACCCTACATGTATACAAACTTGTCACATTTTCAGAAGAGCAGCCTGGTATTCATGTAATGACAAAACACTAACAGTAGAGAAAAAGATTTGATTGAAAACCAGAACAAGATGCATCATTGCCTGAAAGCGCTTCTCCTATACTTCCTTCTTGCTGAAATTCAAGTGTAAACTTGTTTAATCACAGGCATAGGTACACTGCAGATTTCTCTTAGCATTGTGTGCTGCAGAGAAAAACGATTTCAGAAAGACAGCTCAGCTCTTAGTTTAAAAAAGGCTTAAAATTAGGGAACTGCAAGTGAGTTTTAAAAATAATCAAAAGTTTTGAACTGAGCCCATTTAGAAAGTCACTTTTGATTCTCTGATCATGTAAATATTGGACAAATCAGCCATCAGCTGATTACAAAGGAAGCATCTTCTAAAACAAAGTGATGGCAAACTTTACTCGTAATCCTAAAATGAATCCTGATTTCCAAGGAGACTGGGGTCTCCGCCTTCCAAGATTCTCTCGGCTCGCTAGCCGATGTTATAAGGCAGACTGAAGCCACAGAGCTGTCTCCACCAGGAAGTGTGACCTGCCCTGTCTTGGCCTGGCTCCTGGTCCACTGGGCCAGTTTCATGACACGACAAGACCAACACCTCTCCAAACCGGTTCGGTGACTGTAAAACTTCCAAGACGATGACGAGATTGTAAAACTGGTTTGATTAAACATGTAGTTGGAGACAAACTTGTGTAATTGGGTAGAAACTAATAACGTGGAAGTGGATGACAGGTTTTCAGAATGTAGAGGAAGAGTAGGTACCTCACATAGATACCCCAGTCAAGTATATGTCAAGTGGGCTACTGATTGCATAACTATGGAGATGAGCCAGAGTCAACACTCCACACAACAGACTATAGACACAAAATTATGTGCAGTTTCTTGCAAACCACAGTGGAAGTGCACACTAGCTCCAGAGAGCACACACACTCCCACAAGTGCCATATCTCTCCTTGTTAGTGGGCAGTGTTGACTCTGACACCTCCATATCATCAGCCGCAAAGCTGTAGCTGCACAGATTATGAAGAACGTAAAACGCACAGGGATCCACTTCAAATTATGTGCTATACGCAAGATAATGTGTTTACATAAAAAGTCGCATGATCTCACAGAAACGATGTCTGTAAATATAACCTTGTAAAGCAAGGGTCCTCCTCACAGACAGTCGAAGCGAGACAGTTCACCCCATTCAGGTGAACAGGTGAACAGCTCTAGAGGTATTTCAGCGAACCGACACACATTGAACAGTCAGGTGTTAATAAAGGCACTCTGAAGGACGGCGCTCTCCGGATCACTCACCCCATTGCGGCGGACTTGAGGTGCAACTCCTTTTCTTTATTTGGAAGCTATAGAAAAATAATGTTAAAAGTGAGCTCCTCAAAATATTAGTGGTCAGCGTAGTCACAAACCCCGCTTTGTCCGCAGCAGGGGAAAAAAAAAAGTCTTCTTGCTGCTGAGAGACAAGTGAAATATGAGAGCACTTCTCCGTAAACTCGATTCACGGGGTTGTCAAGCTCGCTCCTACAGAAACACGTTCAGGAAGTTTTTTTTTTTTTTTAAATCCTCTCCTGGTTTGTCGCTCCTATCAAACGTGAGGCGCTAAATCCCACTTAAGAATGGCTTCCTCCTCGCTTCCTGCAGCAGGGCGATAATGAAATAAGTTGATGTTTGCCTGCCTGCCTGGTCTCAACGCGGAGTTTCTTCCTCCCCAGAGGGATTGTGTTTCATATGAAGGGCAGCAGAGGCAGCAAGCAGCAGCGACACGGAGCGGCTTCCTCCACCTGCCTCCTTTTGCAAAACCACCCACTCTCTTTAAACCTGCGGTATCTGTGGTGCTGCGGTTTCACGCTGACAACTGTGTCCAAACTCTGTGGTCTGAAATCAGGAAATGTCCAAGGAAACAGAACCCAGAGCTTATTTTTGTTTTGTTTTGTTTTGTTTAAACACTTACATGTTTATAATGCTGAATTCAAGTTGAGATCCGTTATACAGTCAGATGGACAACTAACGTGCATATTAGTTAAACTGCGTCTTCATAACCGGACTTAACACGGACAGATAATGCTAACAAAGAAGCTTTTAATTCGGTTTCTAGTACCTGAAATGCTTGTAATCAGGAGCAGGTGCGCGCGCTCCCGGAACCATTATTTCAGGCTTCTGTGTTTCAGGGAACATATTTTCAGTGACGCTCCGATGCTGGTTGACGCTAAAGCTAACAGCTCGGCTGTCGTGTGAAGGTGCGTTCTTACATTTTCTGCTAAAGTGCATTTGAAGGACAACGTTTATGTTTTAATTATGGTAATTGTACTGGATCAATTCCTGGTTTAGAGTTCATAGCTGCGAACTTCATAGGAAAAAACCATCTTAAAATCCGTGTTAGCAATAATAGCAATTCAGTTTAGTAGTTTCTATAAAGCTGTTTTTCCCCTATAAGTGTTTAAATGTCCATTGTTAAACTAGAGACTGTATATTATTTGGCAGAAAAGATCACTTCCTGTGTTTAGTTGTTGGCAAATGGAATACTCAGCATGAAAGAACATATTAAGGATCTTTACGGAATAATTATGAAAATACGACTACAGCTAAGCATGCTGCTTTCACTAGGTATTAGCATATTTTAATCTTAAAAATGAATATTTAAAAAAAAAATTCACTGTTTAAACAAGTATTCTTTCCTTGACGGACATAGTGTAATTTTTCAGTTTGTCTGGTACAGTAAGGCTTTGCTGCAGTTTCAGCCCCTGGGAATCTACAGACACAAACAATTCATATTAAAAATGCACACACCCAGTCAGTCCCCCTTAGTACTGGTCTGTCGTCGCGCTACATCTTGATTGGGCAACATTATCCGATTTTGAAATTTTTCTGTGCAGTAACTTTTACAGATTTCCTGTCTGACTTGGTCCTGAACTCTGGCCACAAGCTTAATTTTCTTCTGATGAAGACACTTGTCTGGTTGGGATAAGTATTTATTGTCATAATGCTGGGAAATTAAGTCAATTTTCATCTTCAGCTTTTAGGCAGATACTTTTAAGTTTTGGCTTGACACTGGTATTTTAATCGCTCAGAATTTGATCCACTTTGAGTTTAAAAATCGCTTCGAACACAATATCTCACTGGGCTTGAAAAATGAAGCACCTTGAAATGTTTTAAAATTAGTTTTCGTATAATAAAACTTGTAAACGTAGTATTAAAGTTATGTTGGGGTTTTTTTTGTTTTTGAAAAAGTCAAAATCACCTATAACACAATCATCTTGGCAGTTTTCTCTCATACTTTTTTTTGTTTTCTTCAAAGTTTAACAGCCTTTTCTTTTTATCTTGCTAACAGGATGTCTGACACCTCAGAAAATGCGCAGAGCTACGAGGAGCTGTTCTCTAACAGATTTTCACTGGAGGACAGTGAATACCAGCAATATCTGAAACGTCCAGCTGATCCGCCACCAATTGTTGAGGACTGGCGGGGGCGCGGTGGGGGAAACCAGAGGGGCAGGGACAACAGGTAGTTTTGGTCCAGTTTGTGTTCAGTCAGCCTCTCCATGGGAAATGTTTTATGCTGCAATAATTGGGTTTTTATGAATACCTTCCAGGTACCAGGACCGCCGAGGCTACAGAGACCGCAGTTGGGGAGAAGACAGGAGATGGCGAGGGGACCGTCATGGACATCACGGGCATGACAGAGACAAGAACTGGGGGCATGGCAGTGGATATCAGTCTGGGTCCAGAGGCTCCAATCAGGGATACAACTCCCATAATCGTCCACATTATGATCGCTACTGATTACTCCAGATTTCTACTATTTACGGTCTCATGACTTGAGCTTCACTTGTTTGTGGTAGGATTCAGCTGGTTTCTCCTTTTCATCAGTGATGCAGTAAGAGCTGCTCTTTAAATTTCCTGTCCCTTGTTTTTACCTATAGCAAATATGCATGTAAAGGCAGAACTTTGCAGTGATTGTGATGTGAAATCTGAATTTCCAAGACAAATGTATTCATGATACAGCTTTATTTTTACCATCAGTGCATGAACTTGCAGATTAACTTTTGTTTCTGTTAGAATATGTATTTTTCAAATAAAATGACTGCTGACTGTGCAATCAGATGCATAAAGTTTAATTGCTTAAACCCATTCACATATACCAACCTTACTGTAATGGGTGTCAACCATGTTTCCAGTCTTTAAAGATATATTTTTTTTAATTTAGGTGTTGTAAGTCAAATCACTATGTGAAACACACTTGAATAATAGATTCAACCCTATTTATGTCAATTATGATTTTTACATCAAGTCAATAAAAACACATCTAAGATATTAGATCATTTCAATAAACATTTTAATATTGAAATCTGGGCTTAATGAGAAGTATGTTTTAATATCTACTTAAAGGTTGTGGTTTTCAAATGGTTGTTTTCTTACAAATGAACCTCTGGGAAAAAACATAAACTTTTTTTAAGGATACTTAGCTTATTTCACAAGATGCAAAGAAAACCACATTCTGTGAATTTTCCAGCAGCTTTCAGAGTCCAGTATTTTAACCATCCCAAGGAGTTACTTTTGTAATCCACTTAAAGAAACACAATGAGGTAAAAAAGCCAGAAATGCCTTTCAATTTTATGAAGCAGCAGCTAACACTTAAACAATTTCACTGTTTTAATCTCTCCTGTGACAAGATTTCTTTTTCTAATTTGGGAGCAGATAAAGATCAAATCACTGTCCTACACAGAAAAGATGTTTTTTTGTTTTAAATTGTTTTACTTATGCAGCACTTACAAGACAATGTCTTTAGCACGTTAATAGACATTTAAAATGCTCATCTGCAATCTGCACTTTTAGACCCAACTCATTTCTTTCACAGAGATGATTATAGCTCATACACATCTACTGGTGGTGAACATTGTAATTGTGGAATATTAACATAAATGTTGGTCTAGTTGAATAATATGCCGTCCTGATTATATTTAAATACTCCTCAGTGCAAAGGTGTCTCATGAATAACACATGCTCACACATCACTATTGCTGCTGAAAGGTCGTACTGCTTCTAGAAATAGAAACTCCTAGTCATCAGGGACGTAGCATAGCGTTAGCTACCTGTTTGGTTAAAAAGGTGAAACCAACATGTGTTGTTATCAGAGGGTTCTTTTAAAGAATACTTATGTTCATAGATTAAAATTCTGCATTTATAAATACACTAAAATGTTTGCTAACACGCACTGGAGTCAGTATCTTTTCATGTATTAAGGTATCCAGTCTCAATTTTGTTCTCCAGTTGGGCTTTTTAAATGGGTCACTGAAATGCTTCCTGAGAACAGTGAAGATCATTTAGGACAAGTTACATTTAGTCATTCAGCTTAGTACTTTAGATTTCAGTTAAAGTGCCTCACGTTTATCAATGCATCTGCGTAAAGAGTTGATTCACAGAAGGTATTTCTTTACCAGCCACTTGTGACCTCAACCCCGACTTTACTCTACGTAGAGAAAAACCTGCATTCACAGTCAATATTCAGAACAGTTCCCATTTTTTTAAAGCAGCTAAAACATTGATGTGCATCATTAATACATTACTGCAACATGCACCGTTGGCTCTGGCATATGTAACTCAGAGCCTTAATGTCGGCACTTCGAGCTTTAGAGTCCATTAACCAGAGGAGCTCTGTTATGTGATAAACAGTAACTGTGTTCGAATGCTACTGGATTTGGGATGATTTATGAGTTTTATATTCAGATTCCCAGTGTCTACAAGGTTAACATTTAATTTGGACAACACATTCAGCTGGATGATGAGGAAGTGAGCGACTAAAGAAGAGAGGGGAAGGCTGCGAAGCAACCAGTTCAGATTAAATCATCTACATCCCAGAGTCCTGTGTCTCCAGCCCTTTTAATATTGTCCTGTTGGCACAGTTTGGATTTAGCCTTTCTTTTTCTAGTCTTACTAACATTAATACCAAATAACTGCCTAATCCTGGAAGTTGAGGTTTTCCTTAAGATAATGGCATTTACCCACTGCACATTGTTTTAGAAAATTGTACAGCCGTGAAAATATTTTTTAGGGATTTCTTTTGATCAAAATTCCTAAAGTGAGATTTTACCATTCTCTTTTACAGATTTTACTTTTATTTTTTAAACAAACGCATTGCATTCCCTTAGCCTGCTTTGATCTTGTAAGAAGTACGGCATTTGGTAAAAGTCCAACACTTATTTTTCTTATCCAAACAACTAGAAGAGTAAGATGAACTAACATCCTCTGTAAATCTTCAATAAGTAGACCATAAATGGGGTTCATGCCGCTGCAAAGACTAATCCGGACCTCACCTCAACGTGTTAACCTACTCACTTCATGAGCATCGGCTCATTCTTTGCTCTCATCTTCTAAATAGAGGATAACATTATTTCAAATGGTTTTTTTGTTGTTGTTTTTTACTGCATGGAAAAATCTCCAGAACCTTTTAGGATTTATTAATGCCAAAAATATTCACCCCTTGCTGCGTTTTAATTAGTTATCTGATAGCGAATCATTTAAAGACTGGGAGGAAAAACAATAGAGAGAGACGAGTATGTATAGAGATGGGAGCACTGCCTCAGTCTCATCTGCCGGGCTGTCAGGCTTCATGTGGCCTGTTTGGGACAATACATAGTGACAGCAATGGAGACAGTGCGCTGGGGGCCATGTCCTTGGTGATGAACTCATCCAGTGCAATCATCACTCCACTCTCTCCCCTTCTTACCGCACACAGAAATACATGTCTGCACACAATGAACTCCAGCCCCCCCTCCCCTCTATTGCACACAAACAGGCGGGGCCCTGCATCCCCCAGCCCCTGCAGCACTTTGCGACCTACATCTGGTGTTGGAGAGTGCAGGGACTGAGATCGGCCCGGGTCAGCCAGCCCCCAGCCTCCAGCAGACAGTACAGAGGATTTGTGTTGCATGTGAGTCTGAATGGTGGAAGCATGCTTGCTTTGCTGCTCTTGTCGAAATTTGTGGTTTCCAGTTTGTGCCAAGAACATGCAAGTCTCCACACAGTTGTATCTCATTAACTCATGTGAGCAAATGCTAACCAGCCACCCGTGTGCACTTAAATTAGGAATGGGATTTCTTTTTAAAAAATTGCTGCTGTTAGATGAGGTTTGACAACATCTTGTCCTCCGTTCATCCAGCTGCACACCCTATAAGTTAATCATGCATCTGCACAGGTCATGCATGTAAAGAGAGTGGACTGTGCCGCTGAGCCGAGCTTGTTTGTCTGATTATATCTGGTGGCATCTTTCTTTACTCAAACACGTTAATAGGGTGTCGGGATACTCTGTGCCTGAAAGGTCCATTTAAAAATGTTTCTTTCAGCTCCTTTCAAATGTCAGCTGCTTTTTTCCCTTCTCGCTAAATATCCTGACACAGTTCTGTTGAACTTCATTTCACCTTGAACGGTTTATTCGTAGTATGTGAATGAAACCGGAAGCATAAGTAAATGTGTCACTGAAGGACTGCTTCTGATACAGAAAAAGGTCACAGCGGCATGCAGGTCACCAGTCATATGAGAGACACGCTTTACTCCTACGAACAAGTTGACACAGTTTACTAAATGTCTGTTAAAATGTCTGACATGCTTTGACACAAATGTAACTTGGCTATCAGGAATCAGGGTTTGCTCTTGTTAATGTTTTGGGGGTCACAATAATAGGTTAGTTCTTGTGTCGGTTAAGAGTGTGGCATTCATATCTGATAGCATCCATAAGTGACTGCACAAAAATCCGACAATAATTTGTACCTAAATAATACAAAATGATCTGTATTCCATGCAGATTCCTTGATCTGTACAAAATAATAAAACTGAAAAAATATTCAAGATTGAAAGATCTTCCTGCTTCTTTAATTTTTTTTTACTTCAATTACTTTTTGAATGCATAGAAAACAAATGAATAAGTTAATTTTTCTAAATCTGCATTTACTTACTAGTTTCTTTCTCTATAATATCATGTCAACTTGCCACAAACAAATGAATCAGAAAATTCAATCTAGTAAATGATGCTATTTTTCTGAACTTTAAGTTAAATTCAACTTGCTAGTTTAATTCGTCTACATTATGTTTTTTATTTACCTTTAACAGGAATCCTTTATGACAGCAGTGGTTCCGATGACGTAAAAGCGGGGAGACCATGAACATAAAACTGAATAAATATGATCACAACTTTCTTCTCGTCTTTCCGTTAAAGTGATTTTTTTTTTTTTGTGGGCTATCGCAGCTAAAAATAGGCTTTGTGTGTCATTTGCAAAATGAGTCTTGAATTAAAACTTAAAAAAAAAACATTTTTAAGAGTGAAAAGATATTTTTGGATATTTTCATCACTCTTCTAATGAATTTAAATATTATTTTAAAAAGGTGATTACAGACTTTGATCATTTCAATTTTGTTTTCAGCTACAAACCAAGTTCTCATGGATTGTTTGTCTTTTCTATATTTTTCTTAAGTCAGATGTCATGGATTTTCATCGGCATCAATATCAAGACCCCTCTGGCAATTTATCGGATGCAATGAAAAAATAAACACATCCCTTCCTTCATTTTTCTTGTGTGATCTGATGTGAACAAAGTCACAAAGCAGCAGTTTCATCTGACGTGATCAAAATCCTTCCTGTCTATTCTTAGTCTTGCAGGAGCTATTGATGCTCACCATGCAGTCCTGTCTACATGGCGTTTAATTAGCCAACTGTCTAAAATCATCAGGAGACAAATTGCATAACCTCCACCAGCTGGACAAAAGGAACACACAAACATGTTTGTTTTTTTTCCTGCAGGTTAGTTTTGCTCAGAAGCAGCCAGATATACACACACGCAGAGCTGTGTCTCACACCAGAACATTTTGTTTAAATACCATTTAAATGAGTTACATGTATGGAGGATGTGTCAAAGCACACTGCACAGGATACCTAAATAAATGTAAGTGTGAAGATAAATCATGTCAGCAAATTAAAACAGACAAGCTGCAACCCGAAGTTAAATCCTAGCATGTGTACTAATGCAGTACAGATTTCAGGAGGGACTTAAAAAAAGGAAACTGTTTTCTGAGTCAGATTGAGCAAAATGGAACAATTTTCAGAATAAAGTCATAGAACAGGAAAAATGTGAGATTTAACGTAAAAGCTGAGCAAATACATCAAACTCGTTTATTTCTGTACCTGCAGGGCTGTTCTTACTCTTAGAGGCTACTCTTCTGTAGACTCTAAGAATTTTTTTTTCATATCCTCCTCTTTTCTTTGTTTTTAAACAGAAAATGTCCATTACACAACACAAACATTTCTGTCTATCATATAAGACTAGGTAGATTTCTCCCTAATTGCTAATTTTCATCTACAACTCCTAGCAGCTGTACGGTATTGTACCAATTATGCTTGAAAAAAACAATAACAAAAGATTCAGTCTATTTTTCTTAACAGTTAACGAATGAGGCATAGTAAACACTGAGCAGCTTGACTGAGCTGAGCTCTGGATGCTGAGTCAAAAAAAAAAAACGTCAGAGGGAGACAGAAAAAGACACAAAGAACGAAGACCTATAGGAACCATCAAGCCTGACCCACTTGGTTCAAATTTGTTGACATAATCGAGTTTTTTTTTTATCATCCTGTCTTTCTACCCAGGCAGGTTGTGAGAGCAGCCATGAGACCTTGAGGTCTCCTCCAGTTAGAGCTGTTGTTAGCGTTTGTGTAATAAAAACTATTAATTGGCAGATGGGCCAGGAAATGTAAAGTATCTAACCCTGTTTCCCAAAATGCATGACTAAGCTTAGTCAAAAATCTGAATAGAAATTGCTACAGCCATCTTCCTATAAACTCTAAGCAGTTTATCTGTCTCTGCTGAGGAAAAGCAACCTCGCCGCTTCATATGACCATGATACTGCCACCACCGTGCTGCATCACAGTGATGGTGTTTTCAGTCATAGACAGTGATTTGCTTGTAAAACTGTAAACAAGAAAGTGTTCTCTGATTAATGTCCCAGGTTTGTGTCATAGTTTTCTTCTTTGGATGATGCACTGAGTACTGTGTGAATTGTTAAACTTTAATAGGTCTAAATAAATCCAGTCTGAGACAAAGTTTCCGATTCAAACTTTTTTTAGTTGCATATTATCTAAAAACCCAAAAAAAGAAAAAAAGGCTATAATCTTTGATGTTAAAGTGTGCACTCATATCCTGGATGTAAAACCACTTTAGAAGAGATTATGATGCTATCCACAGTCGCAGATACACATTATCATTATTGCACAGCAAAGTCCTCAGCAGTGCCTAATATAGTCCTGCTTCATTGTGATAAACATCTCACTTCTGCACTGTCGTGTGTCATAAATTGTCAAGAACCAACAGCAGAGGCAGAAATCGCCTTCCCTGCTGTTAGTGCTCCAGTCGAAGGCTCAAACTGTCAAAGACAGCTCATTCTGCTGTCATACACCCACCCACACAATAGCAGACACAAACACCACCACACACATTAAAGCACAACACCCTCTCATGGATTTGTAAGCTAATAACTTCAGCAATAAAAAAAAGAAATCACATGATACAGCTAACATTGTGTTCAAGCTTATCATCTATCACTTTGTTCAATGGAAATGTAGTCCTAATAGATCCTTTAAATATTATATGGAGATGTATTTCAACACATTCCAGGCCTTGTAACACAAAACAGGTGAGAGTAGAGGCTTCAGTGTGTGTCCTTTTTTTTTATTACTGTTTTACATCGTGGGTGTAATAAAAAAAATCCCTGCGTCAAGCTGATTTTACAGAATCTTTCTTCTATAAAAGGCTGTCTAAGTGGGCAGTCGGCAGGAGAAGCTCTCAGGTCTCGGTGACTCACCTGACAGCCATCGTGGATCCATCTCCTCATCAAAGCCCACTCACAGCTGTCTAAAAGGGCCCTCTTGTTTCCAAAGCGTGTCCCGCATAATGCATGTACACCTTATGCAATGCAAGAGCACTTGGGTTTTTGAGATGTTTCGGCCCTTCAGCTCACACAAGCAGGAAATCCGTCAGGGCAATGCTAGGGCCCTTCGCAGCATGATTTGGGTCAGAATAACAGAAGCTTAAGTTGTTGTGAAATAATGTTTTGATCTTTGCTAAAATCTTCATTAAAAACAACTTCAACATAACAAATATAATAATACTCCACTTAAAAATGGGATAAAAAGTGTTTTTGACACGGCGGGGTTAAAGCGCGTGACTCATGTACGGAGGCCTCATGTTTCCTCGCGACCGTCACAGGTTCGAGTCCCGGACACTTTGACCTTTACCGCATATCGTCCTTCCTCTCATTCCCCACTAGTCTTCTTCTTATTCTTCTTCTTCTTCTTGGTTTTTATTGGCGGTTGGCAACAAACTTACAGTAGCATTACCGCCACTTACCGGTATGGAGTGTGGTTCGAGATGGTCTATAAACTTGCACTTTCTACCTTTTCCCTCCATTAACTCCTGATTAAACATACCCCCACACATACACACCTGCTTATATTATCCAACTTGCTTATAGCTTTATATACCCCTCTTTGATATTCTTTACACATTCACACCCAACTTGCTCTACTCATATCCTATGAAATAGCTTTGTTTTTTTAAGATACCGAATAATTATTTGAATATGTCTACTCCCGAGATCTCTCCTCAAAAATTCTATTAAATTAAACCTTTCTTTAATACCTACACACTCTCTCAGCATGCATCTTCTCTCTTCTTCATACTTACAACACTCTAAAATAACATGCTCTATTGTTTCAGACTTCTCACAATACTCACACTTTCCAGTTTTATGCTTTTGTATTTTAAAAAGTGAATAATTAAGCCCTGTATGACCAAACCTTAACCTTGTTATTATTCTTTCCTCTTTCCTATTCCTTCTTCCTATTCTTTTCTTTCCTACAGCCACCTGAATTTTATAAAACCACCTTCCTGTTAACCCTTTATCCCACCTTCTCTGCCATATTTTCATCAGCTCTTCTTTGACTTTACTTTTCCCTTCCGATTTACTCATCCTAACTGTAAAACTAATAGGATTATGTATTGCCTTCTTTGCCGTTATATCAGCCTTCTCGTTTCCTACTATCCCTATATGTGCTGGAACCCACACAAATGCAACTACTAATCCCAAATGTTGTATTCTAAATAGTTTATGATATATTTCTAATAAAATGTCCATCCTACTGTCCGTATTATTATATTTTATGCTTAGCAAAGCTGAGCTCGAATCTGAACAAATTATTGCTCCCCACTAGTCTGTGGAAGTACTGTCAAATAAATGGCCTTCGAGCAAAAAAAAAAAAACGTTTTAAAAAAATCGTAAAAAAAAAAAAAAAAGAGTGTCTGCTGGATTTTCACAATGTTGCATCACTTTTTTTTTTTTTTTACTGAATACATTCATTGTTTGAGAAAAAAATAAATAATTTAAAGGTATTTCTCAATATATAACTTCCACTAATAGTTTTTTACTTGTCTTCTGCAGTTAAATAATTTCACAGATTTGAAATTTGTTTAGGAGACAGCATCACCTAGTGGCAGACAACGACAACAACAACAACAAAAGAATACACATGAAATATTGACTGAACGAATCAGTCGGTTTGGTCTTAGCGCGTTTTATTGCCCAAAAGCTAAAAATAAACTAATTCCGGTTTAATATACCCATAAATGTCTCAGAACATTTGTTTCCTGTTTTACATTTCAGTGAAGTGCTAAGTAAACACTGTGTAATAAGTTACAGAAAGAACTACTGGCAAAATTAAGCACAGGGAGACTTTGTACAACACAGAGAAAAGGTACTTGAAGACACCTGTTTTATAAAGTACAACAGTGCACATTAAAAATATGCATCAGCACAAACAGACATAGCGAGTTGGCCTCATTGAAAGTTGTGTTGCCATCTTTGTTGTTTTAGTTGTGCAACTTCTGCACCACAGGCAGCTTAGTTGCACAGACAGAACATCAGTATTTAGACAACTTGCAACGAAATAAAATTTTAGGCCCGAAAAACTTTTTTTTTTTTCTTTTTGCAAACAGAGTTGCACGTGTATATATGTACAGAGATTCTCACACACGGCATTCTCACTTACACACACACACAATACTCCAGGCAATCCCGAGGCACTGCATCCATTCACAGAAGTCCAGTCCTTCCAGTGGCCTGAGGTCTCCCTGGTTCTTTGTACCTGCATGGCAGCATGTAAAGTTCATATGTAGTAAATGATCTCCGGTATCTGGCCGTCCTCTACCGACGTGCCGTTGTTGTTTCCAGGTGAGCTAAAGAACAGAAATGTAGTTTTGGTCCCAGTTGTAGATTCTTGGGTCACTTTCTTCAACCCTTTAGTGCCGTAATGAGAGTCTGGACCCTGTGAGGTAAAACACAAATCGGTTAGTTCAAGTTTTCGCGGTGATTTCTTCTGACGAAATGCTCAGGCTAACCTTTAGGGTGGCACATGCAGTGTAGCTGATGTTGGGCAGGATCTCCACAGGCTCTTTAAACATCACTCGGAAGGTGTTTCCTGAGCCGTCGCAGCTGAAACCGGTATCATTCTGGCCCAGTGTGATACGTTTGTCACTCTCCAAGATCTAAAAACAAGAAATTGTTGATTTATTATCAGAAGCATTGCATGTATTGTCTGCATAACGAAAGAAGAAAGAGGTTATTGATGATTTAACAAGCACGGTGGTTTTATTTCCCTACATGTGGTCACATAAGTACTGTTTTTCATTAATAGATGAAATCAGCATTTGAAAAATATATTTACCATCTTGTCTAATAATAAAATTTGCTTTGCAAGTTGTCATTTAGGGACAAAACTGGTGTGGTAAAAGGTCCCAGCACAGACTGCACTTCTTTTACAAGGGCAATTTGTTTGGATTGTGCAGCAGGTTAATGATTGCCTTTTACAAGGAGGTTTAATCAGTTCTCACCTTTGCTTTATTATTTGCTCCTGTTGCCTTTTCTTAAAAGTTAAAAACTGTGAAAACATTGTAAAGATTGCTAGTGAAATCCATATTTTCAAACCACCAGATTTGTATTAAGCAATATTTTTTTTAAAAAAAGTCACATCTAGGAGTGAAAATATGATGAGTTCCTCTGGCTGCCCTCTTCAAAGAGGATTAAAGCTGAAGTCATAAGGTAACTAAATCTATCTATGTCAGACGTTTGCAAACTTTACAATCCAAAGAGCCATTCTTGCTCTCAGCCCATCTTAATAAAACTTTAGAGCCATAAATATCACATAACCTTTTGAAAAGAGACATCTTGTAATTTCTACCGCATTGTCTTAAATTACCAATATTTTATTTACATGTTTTGGGTTGTAAAACAAAAAAAGCATAAACGTTTGTGACAAGTGGATGAACATATTTTCTTCCATGGGATGTTTTTATGGAAAATCTGCTAAAGACACACAGTTTTCAACCTAATGACAAAAAAATAAATTGCTTTAAAAACACGTTTCTGGTACTTTGAGTGACATTCTGCTGAGGAAATGCAATGCAATTATTCCATGAAAAAAAACAACTCCTAAAAGCTATATTAAATCTATATGTAAAAATATTATCTGGCTTATCGTTTTTACTCACGCCATTCCTGCTGGACCAGAGGTTGAAGGCCTTACCTGAATGTTGACCTGATAGTCGGTGGGTCCATGTATTGAGCCATATAAGCCAAAACCCACGATGGATATTCTTCTGTTAACATTAAATCTACAGAGAAACATAAACAGGAGAACAGTTATTAAAACAAACCACGGGTTTCGTCCAGGCGTTGACTAACGAACGTAAGCTGACCTGATTCTGTCGCTGGTGCCGCTGTACCCCCACCGGCTCTCAACCTGCTGGAATCTATTAATGCTACACTCCTCCCCCCTGAGGCAGCAGCGAGGCCTGTCAATGTAGTCGACCCGTGGTTTGGGGTTTACTGTAAAGTGTAAAAACAGATTTACCACCTCCCGATCGAACAATATTCCAGATTGGGCAGGCCCTGTCGCACAAGAAAAAATATCAAACTGGTTTCTGTGGTTGGAGCTGTATGGACACATCAGGAAACATGAAGAACGTGCTGAGTGACGGCTGATCTGCTCAGGACACACTGATAACCAAACGGTCCTTCTAACAGGACACATACCGGCTGCGAACTCTTCGACGGTCATGAGCGGGAAGCGGATGAGCGGGAGCGCTTTTCCCAGAACCTTCTGCTTGTTCTCCGAGGTCGGGGGAAGCTGTTGTCTGTAACACTCCGCCTCTGCCCAGCGGACCACCGCTTCGAACAGACGATTCTCCCTGATGCTGAGTGTGTCTCTCTCCAACACTGCACATAAAGTATCTACACACACAAACACACAGAGCAGCTATACTGTTAGATCCTACAACAAAGTGGCGGAGCAGCACACACGGAGTGAAGAAGACTCGCATACCAAGGTCAATATCAGTGAAGCCCTCTGCGTTTATTGCGTCTGCAGTGCTTTTGTCGATAGTGTCCAAGCAAAGAGTGGCAAGCTGAGGCTCATCAAATAACCTCGCCTGTGAAATAGAGCAGAATATTCAGATTACAGCCATTCATTTTGTTAAAGGCTGGCTGCAGCAATTAAATAACGCGCATACATTTGAATTTTACCAGTGTGTAAAACTAATACAAAACCATGCCAGTGATGAAATATGATGAATCAAATGAAGCATTGTAATTTCATTAGAGATGCACCAATCAGGCACTTCATGGCCAATTTCCAGTCTAAGCTGCCATTTACCCCCCATTCTAGAGTGAGACATGAGAAAAAATGAACTGCAGGTTTTTTGAGAGATTATATTACAAACCTACCTGTTTCTGTCTCTAACCCTTGTCTAAATTTTATTTAAGTATCTAAGTTTTATAAGGCATTTTTCCTATGCTTTAAGACGTGAAAAAAATGCCAGTAGAATCTGTACTTTTTTCAATTAATACTAATTGACAATTCAAACAAACAATTCAATTTGTTTTGAATTATTGACTCAAAACAAAGTCCCATTTCTTGTGGAAATGTCAATAGTAACTTAATTTTGTCTTATTTCAACACTACACACATATTTGCACTAGAAACTAGACAAAAATACTTAAGATTTTATATTTTAGTTGCGTAAACACTATACTGACTGAAAATGTAGTTGGTTTTTATTCCAGTTTTAATGCATTTTATAAGAAAAAAAGAAACTAATTTTCAGGATGTAGCAAACACTTGCATAAACATGTGCAACAAGTTCCTCAGTGGAGCTGATATATTTTTTTATCTAACAGCAGAAGCACATGTCCCTAGTGTTACCTAATTTTAACTTAACTAAAACCAAAGAATTATATATATATAAGAATATAGTCAGTGTGTCTTGAGGCTGAAACAGAAAGCACCTTATTTTTCATGCATTTAATAAACCAGTGGGGGGAAAAAATCATATTATTTTAAGTGCATGACCTGATAATCAGAGCCAATTAAGGGATAATAAGGAAAAATCCTTCAACTGCCATTGGTTCATTTCCAAAAATTACACTCGGAAACCACTACTGGGAATGTGTGATGCTTAGGTTTTGTGAAAGAATCTATGTTTTACGTTGCAGTCCTTCAAGATGTTAAAGAAATATCAAGCAACTGTAGAACAAAATGTTGAAACCTGAAGGAATAAACACAAAATAGAGCAGCTAATGTAATTAAACGCCTACTTGGAAAAACTGGGAGCCACTTAATATACCAAGAAAATATAAATGGAGATTAGACCAAGTGACTTATGTCATAAAACAGCCACCAAAAAAGACTGAGTGCCTCACCAGTTAACAATGACTTTAAAAAGAACATTACCTCATGTTTGAGTAAAGGCACTTTGCATCCAAGAGGATTATTTACATTGTTCAGTGTTTTTAGTTTCTCTACTATCATATATTGACTACGCAGCTGCGTTGACTGACAGTAACCTGAGTGAGAAGCATGAAGGCGTTGTCGGCTCTGAGGTGCTTGGTGAGGAACTCCACACAATGGCCCTCCAGAGCTGGGACTGCATATTTCTTTGCTGTGTACAGAGTCGTCATCACAGTCTCTGGACCAATATGGACCTCGTCGGAATACAGAAACCTGCACAGCAAAAATAAGAATAGCAAGAATAAGAATAAGCATTTTTCACCAAGCTACCCTAAGCTTCGAATTCAAATGTGAAGAAAATCTATATTTTCACGTGTATTTGGTTGAGGGGTGGGCATTTATTTTTTTACTGTGATAAATTTCTTGTCATGATAAGAATTTTGATTTTGATTCTAGTTAATGTCTAAAAATACTGTACATATTGTCTGGATCGTTACTTTTTAGAATCTTCTCTACTGTTTGCTTTAATAAGAGTATCAATATGTTTTAAAATATAATTAAATGCCGTTAATGTGTGCTGTGACTTCTTTATGTGACTGGTAACCTAAAGAAGCGCATTAAAGAAGCATGTTTTTCAAGAGCAGTGTTTGTGTTTGTGTGGCTGTGACTGCTCTGTCATGCAGTCACAGCCAGGAAGTTGTGTGAAAAAGAAGTAGTAAATAGTTTTTATGGTCACATTTATCGTTATTACAATTAGGCCTGTCACAATAAATAATAAATCAATTAATCGCATGATAAATTAAAACAAGCTCAATAATTTCCATTTGCATGGTTTATCATTTTCCTCTTTTCTCTCTCTTTCTACAAGAACTGGTCTTCATTCTGGTGCTTTGGTCTCAGCCAGTAATTTTTTAAGAAGAATTTTGTCTATAATTTATAAATTTAGAAGACTTTAAAATTTATTTTATTTTTTGTTTCTGTTGTTTTATTTATTTATTTTGGATATTTAAAATGTCTTCCAGTGTTAAATGTTCATTAGAATTCAAAGTTTATTGATCTTACAGAATGTGTTTTTCCATTATTATGCCATTACCTTTATATTACTTAAAAATGGTCCCAAAACAACAATGTCATCGTTTTTGGCAACATTTGTCATCATGACAGGCCTATGCACAATACTGCCACAAAATATTGTGATGAAACTTTAAGTCTATATCGTCCCTTACATTGTTTTCCCTTTACATTTTGTCACATAACAAAAACTTCAATATATTTTATTAGGATTTCCTACAATAGGTCAAAACAAAGTAGTGCAGAATTGCTGAATGAAAATAATCTAGAGTTTTCTCCATACAGGTTCTCCATTCCGTAAATATAATCCATTTTCTAATACGCTTATCGTTCTCGAAGGGGCTGGTGTGGAAACAACTTGTGTTCCCTTGTTATTAAAATGACCTATTCTGTTTTTCTCTGTGCATTGCTGGTGTGCAGCCATCTGAAAGCTGTGTTGGGGGGTCTGGGACCACCTGTCCCACCTTACCTGAGCAGGGCCAGGAAAGCTGCAGGCTCCACATCAGGGAGCTCTATTTCAGCCGAAGTGGTGGCCATCCCCCCGTTAAACATGGCATCAAACACGGCGCTGCCAGCGGCCAGGACGAACTTATGAGCAGGTATCCTCTGGGCCTGTCTGCCTTTCCCGACAATGAACCTGACGTCGCTGAGCAGCTCGTTGTTGAAGAGGAAGGCGAACCGCTCCTTCAGGGAGCTCTTCGTCGCCTGCCAGTTGTAGACGGGCTCCCGCTGAAGGCCGAGGCCCGGCGGGGAGGCGGACGGTGCCGGAGCCGAGGCTGGCATGTTGCACAGAGCCGCTGCCGCTCCGCATTGTACCGAGTTGGACGGAGCCTCCGGACCGCTTTGGTTCGACGCCAATCCGCCGCCGCTGGCCATTACGAGCCACAGCAGTTTTTCTGCCTCTGATCCTGCAAAGAGCAAAGTGCTAATGATACCGTGTAGCGACCGCAGAGGTGATTAATTTATTTACGTGTTGTCCATCGCGCAGGAGGCCATTGCTCAGGTTCTTCGGTTGCTAAAGAGACGTACTTCCTACAAAAACACATTTTCCTCGTTTAGGATTGGACGGCGTCTGGCCTCGTTTAAGTCGCATTACTGCCCCCTGGTGGGCTCCTCCGTGTAGTTCCACAAATTTTCTACATTCATTCATCAACAAGAATTTAGATAAATAAATAAATGTTCCTCAATTTTAATGTTCATTTATATTAAGTGCACTTTTCGGTTTTGCTAAATCAGATATTACATATACATATATTAAATATGTGTATATATGAAATTCTTAAATATTGAAATAATTCTAATTCTAAGATAATTAATTATGATAATTTTTGACATATATTTATTTAACCCTGAATTGAAGTCTGTGCGTCATACATTACTGACTCAAGATTGGAATTACATATATATATATATTTTGCTTTATGCTTTTCTTCATATTAACTGCATTTGAATCATTATAGTGTGTAAATGTTTATTGAGCTTTTTTACTATACCGCTGCACTTTTGGAGATGATGCTTTGTTTGTCGTTTGTTATAGTCAACGACTAGATCTCGGTGTTTCTTGTTTTAAAAAAGTATGTAATCTCACAATAATGAAAAAATAACCCGCTCGCATTGTTTCCTGTCTGATTAGCATGAAACATGGCAGATTGCCCGCCTCACTGAGCATGAGCAGTTGTGTACGAGAGACGAGAGCGCCCCTGAACGTTGGTAAGAGGTAAAAAAAAAAAAAAAAAGAAGAAAAGAAAACGCATTCATGATCCAGAAAGACGAGAGGGACAAGACTGGGTTCACAAGTGAGAGCAGGACTGAAAGTTTGATGACTGCAACAGATCCCTCTTTTCCAAACATGACACAGACTAATCGGGGACTTTTCTGGAGCTGATTTCTGTTGATTGTATTTTCTCTTCAAGAAAACTCCAGACGTTCAACAATGAGCGCTTCTGCCGGGACGGGGGTGTTCATGCTCTCACTGATGTCCATCCCTTTCTGCTATTTATTCAATTCCTTCATTTACAACAACAGGTAAGTATATTTTCAACTAACTCGGTTTGAGGATCACAAAACTATAAATGTGTAGTGCTATTAAAATTGCTTTATTCTAGAGATCAGAATTTTTGCTTAATATTCAGTGCAGAAGCTTTCTTCTTCGCTGGGTGCACAGCAGTCCTCATTCTGACCATTTCAGTTCGTTTTATGCTCAAGAAGAAGGCTCCTGTTGATCCTCTTTTCTATGGTATGATTTCCTTGTCTTGACTCTTAAAACGTTTACTGCTTAATATATCCACTACTTTGTTATTCATGACCACAAAATTATTATTATTGTTATTTTTGTTTATTAATCAACTAACTAAAGATTTCAATGCAGTGTATGCAGTATTGGCATTCCTGAGCGTGGTGAATCTGATCATTGGGCTGGAGCAAGACAACATCATTGATGGCTTTGTGACGTTTTACCTCAAAGAGGTAAAAACTGCTGTGCATACAGTGTGTGGCTCACAAACATGTTTCCCCATATAGATTTTACAGATAAATCTCTGTGTTGCAGGCAGAACCACACATTAATACAGCGCATGGACATATGATTTCCTATTGGGATGGCTGTGTGCATTATCTTATGTATCTGCTTATGATTGCTGCCATTACTTGGGGGTATGACCTGTCCATCCAAGTGTGTGTCCGTACATGTGGTTCCGGCAGTAATAATAGCGGTGTTATATGGTTTGCGCAGGGACAGTTACCGAGCGATTGGACTGTACTGGGTGGGTTCTTTTCTCATGGGCACCATGGTCTACATTCTTGGGAATGCTGTGGGTAAGAACACCAAAAATAACGGGGGGTATCTTTAGATGAGCAACTCTTAATTCTCAAGTGAATCTGTGTTTCTCACAGTGATATGTTATCTTGTTATGTATTTTGTCCAGGAAAATATGGGAGCCAAGTCACTCCTCTCTTCGTCCTCCACATGCTTTATATCACAGTGGCTGTTTGGGCTTGCTTCCGGATCTTAAGTCAACCCTCTACACACGATGCTCAGTTAACGGTAAGTTACTGGATTCCTCTGCACATCCTCAATTATTCTACATGGGGTGTTGCTTTAGACTCACTTGAATAGTTGACTTGAACCATCTGCTACAGTCAAATCTCATCATGTACTCTTTAGTACATCTTCTGCTGAATACTCTCTGCATAGGATATAAGACACAGAAGTAAATGTTTCCAGAAACCGACTGATTCACCACGCCAATCATCAACATCAGCATTTCACTGTAGTTCCAAGTGAAAAAACATATTACCAGGGTAGAAAATGAATGTCGCAGGCTGCTAAACATTTGAAATAAAGCAGTTTAAACTCTACTTTTCTGAAGGATGAACTACTGCAGTTCATCCTTTTTGAGTATAAAATAGTTTATACCAATGACTTCTGCCTCCACCTGTCTGTGAGGACACAATGAGTAAATTCTGTGGTCAAAATAATATTGTAGGGTTTTAAGGGTTAGATAGTTTTACTCCTCTTGGTTTCAAAGGCAAAAATCAAAGTGACACCAAACCCACGCCGAATGTGGATAAATAACAGATTTCAAAAGGTTAGTTTGGATTTTTATGAAGTGTGGTTATTACCAGTAATAGTTCATCAGTGATTCTTTTGTACAATGGAAACAAAACCTACAAGTTTATTGAGTTCTTGGCAGAACTATTGAGAAGTCGAATCTGATCTGGAGGGAGCGATGGAAAACACGGGGTAATTAGGTTCCAGGGATAAACATTCAGGGTAACAGTGCTAATTATAACATACAGGCATTTCATTGCCTCAAAATTAATTACACATGGAAAAACTATGATTCTCAAACTCAGCTGTAACAATTTGAACATAAATTTTAAGCAGATTTGTGCTCGTAATGTGAATCTCTGTCTGAAATAAGTGGTCAAAATGAGAATATATCACAAATTTCTTTCACATGCTGACTTTGTCTTATAAAAAGCAACACTTTAGTATTTCTGACACAAAAATAAAAGACAAAGGAAATAGAAGCATTTAACACAAACTTTTATTTCTGCACATTTTCACTCCAAACTTAAAAATACAAATAGCAAGAACATGTCTGTAGCCGACAGTCTCTATAATAACAAGGAGCAGCAAAAACAGGAAAGACACCTGCTCTGTCAATAAATGGGAAGGCAATACTCTCCATAATAATAATAATAATAATAATAATAATAATAATAATAATTGAAGATTAAATTCTTCCAGGTCATCATACTTATCTTAAATCTCTAATGTAGTAAGCACTGGTGACTGCAGATTTATACTTCCATTGGCTAATTCATATTATTAAGGAAAATAGAACCAAATTGGTAGGCTTTGTTCATATGTAATAATACTTAACGTTATTTGTATATATAAACCTAATAATAACATATACACCCATTATGTGTATAGATCTTAGTCCAGAAAATAAGAGTACAAATTGCTGATGTAACTTTTTCAACAACAGCTCTGATCTCAGTGGTGATCTTTGGTCATTTTCTCTCAATGATGAAGACAGCAAAACACTTTAAGCTGTAGATGCTCATGTCAGGAGCACAGACAGTTGAAAACTAGTCGAATGTCATTTTTCAGAGCATTCAGGAATCACAGCGGACAAACTTGATCCACAGACCTCTGGATTTGCTGTTTATCATCTACCTCATTCCAGCTTTGGCCTTTTGTGTCTTCAGAGGCTTGGTAAGAAACTGTGACAGGATCAACAAGTGTAAATCCTGGACTGATGAAATGATTCATCAGTGGTCCGTGTTTGTTTTGGAGGTTGTTCTGGACTGCCCCAGTAAATGGTGTGAGGACTACACCCAGCAGTTTGAGCCATACCTAAAAGATCCCTCCGCCTACCCCAAAGTCCAGGTAACTCAATGACATGAAATATGATAAAACATCATCTAAACACATCCTGATCTTTAATGTCTTAAACTGCATTCACATTTGCCAGATGCTAGTGAGCATGCTGTATTCTGGACCCTACTACATCATCACCCTGTATGGGTTGTTGGTCCCAGGATGTGAATGGGTGCCCGATCTGACTCTTGTGCACTCAGGTGCTCTGGCTCAGGTAGGTAATACTGATCATTTTGAGCACAGCTGAGGGTAGGCAAGTCAAACTTGTTTGCACACACAGAGGATTTCAAAAGTTTTTTTTAAAATTTATTTTCATTTCATGTTTCAAACACAAACTGTTAGGCATTTTGAGGGATTTTATGTGAGACAAACAGAAAGTATTCAAGAATACTTAAAGACATACCAGACACTTTAGGGATAACTAGTTATTATCTCCACAAATCTGGTCTTTATGGAAGAGTAGTAAGAAAACATTTGTGGTTGAAAAGATGCCTGTAATGATTCACTAGAGGGACCCAGAAAATCAGCCACGACACAGGAGTGAGCAGTAAACTTAGATATTTATTAAAAGGCAGCTAAAACCGGGAACACAGGATCGTCAGCTGCAGCACTGGCTTGGCGATCAGTTACTGTAGTGATCGGCTGAGGGACGAGGAGGAGAGCAGATGCTGCGCTGATGCAGGGCTCGGGAGGAAGTGCCTGGGAAGGGGAAGCGCTGATGCAGGGCAGTGCACCAACCTTGTGAAGCAGCAGAAGAACCAAATCCAGATCCGAATTCTTACTCAGACAGGCCGACGTCATACACGATCGGGGCTGAGAGCAGAATCCGTGGGAGTGGGCGAGAGCGGTGTAACTGAAACAGGCGTGGGTCGAGATCCAGATGGGTGATCAATAACAGTCCGACAAGGGCAAGGCAGAAGGGGCAAATCCGAGGAACAAAGCGTGGTAGTAACTATGAGGATGAGGTAGAAGTGCTGGAAAACTACTTGCTGAAAGTGTTCGATAATCTGGCAGCGTGGTTAGGACTGAGAGAGGCTTAAGGGAGACAATCAGGAAGCAACACAGGTGCGAGGAATAACGGAAATGAGGGATGTGACATGAATTGGCTCAAACAAAAAACACAGAGTACAATGCGAACTTCACAGATGCCAAAGTAAATCTTTGTTAAAGTTGGTCACAAACCTTGTAGGGAACACACAAAACATTTGGAAGAAGTAGGTCAGATGAGAAAAATCCAACATTTTGGTCCACAACCAAATGCTATGTGTGGTGGAAATCCAATGCTGACACAGCATCCAAATAAAGAAACATGGTGGTAGCAGTATTATGCTTTGTTGATGCAAAGAAGCTGGTCAGTTTTGTCGAACAGACAAAATAAACGACTTAATTTGGTTCCCCTCACTTGACCTTTAGTAAAACACTCACTAACCTGTCAGAAGAAACAACTTATTTCCTTTAACAGATCACCTAAAAGTGATCTGTTCAATGTATTGCAGAGATTATGCAGCAATAGAGTTGGGCAGCCTCTCACTTTATTTACAGGCTTTTTATGGAGGTTGTGTAAAAGATTTAAGTTGAACTAACAGGAAGTCTCCAACTGCCACATTTGTGAATGTATCTGAAAGGGCTTCAAATATTCACCTTTCGTCAGGGTTTTTTCTAAAAATTGCATCCGTTTCTGTGTTAACTTTGTGTCTTGGTATTTAAAATAGTGAGTTAATATGTCGGTGTAATAAGTTTTGGCCTTATTACACAGAGGTGAAAGAGTTCTGCGGGAAAGCAAAGGATTTTGACCAGATGCCAGAAAAAGAGTGACTTCATGGTGACATTGTGGTTATTCTTTAACTTTTTCTACTGTAATGTGTCTGGACTCATTGACTTGTTCTTTAGTGAATTAACCAGGGAGCACAATAGAGACATCTATTCAGATCTAAAAGTGGAACGCTATGAAGATTGGCGGCAGCAGCTAGTGCGCCACTCTCATCTCCGCCATACAAAGCAGCTATTGTGTTTGAGCTCCAAGCTGCCACGTCACTCATCAGTGGGACTAAGGGCAGAAGGTGACTTCAGATCGAGAGGAATGGTGGTATTGGTGGTATTCACTTAAATGTCAACTGCTCAGCGGGAGCTATAAAAAGAAGCGCTGATGGTCCAGAAGGCTGGCTTGCTATGAAACACGTCCATTTTCAGTAGCTTAATTAGAAAAGATGACAGGGCGGGTTTAGTTACATTTCAAATTATTTGGGGGTATGTCAACAACTACACGTCTAGATCCAATGGCTTACTAACAGAAAATATTAGCTGTAATTACATCATCTTCTCCTGTTGTGTTAACCTTTCATTTTACATTTAAAATATATACTATGCTGAAGTTTAATATATGGCAATATTGAAAAGAAAATACTGGACCCCAAGCTTCCCATATAATTCTAATTTATGACAATGTCATATTGATTAATTTTTTTAAATAATTTTTTTATTTGACAGAAAATATTTTTTAAATCCAGTTTTCAGCCTCACCAAATCACTTGGAAGGCGCATCTTGTCAGTGATGCATTCAAAACTTTAGTCTCTTCATCCGATCTCAGTTCAATGTTGCATTTTGTTATGATTGAAAACAAACATACTGATTGAAAGATTAGAAAAATTTGCTTGAGATGCACTACATTGGGTCAAATCTCATTTGCCAGTAAGTAGAACTATTTTATGTCATATGGCAGCTATAAATACAAAGAATACAGATGGTGTTCCTCAAGGTTTCATTCTCAGCCCACTGTTTTAAAAAAATGATCTGTTTTCTTTGAAAGGAGTGTATCCACATCCCACATCTAGACTTTCCAGTTTTTGCTCTTTCTGCCATAAAAACTCTTTTAAATATATCAGGCTGTAATGACATTCCCTCTCCTTCAGGTCTTCTAGATTCTGGAATTGCTTAGGTCATCCCAAACAACAACAACTTGAATTTTCCTCTCACTAAGCCATTCTTCCGTTAATCTGGGTGTGTAATTGGACTGACTATAATGCTTAAAATGTTCAGTTTCTCTTCCTCCTCAGCTTTTAACAGACATCTGAAAATTATGGGTGAAATATGACTGGTATTGGGAGGTTTTCATAGCTTTATCCGCCTTGAACAAAACCTCTAATGCTGCCACCTCCATCTTTAGGTGCACTTTCCACTCAGTCTGTGGACTGAATGGAATTATGGAATTGGGTCGAAACACATCTCAGTGTGTTTTGTCAGATATGGTCTATCAGCGTGCGACTTGTATAGACCCCTCATAGGTATTTGATTACCTATTAACCAAAGAGCAGAGCTGAATAATCAGCCCTGGAGTCAACTCTGAGAATATCTGAGATGTGGAGAAGCTGCTGGCATCTTTATATCAGGCCTGACATTGTTTTTTTTTTTTTTTAGGCAACAGCTTCTATAAATCCCGTTTGCTTTAACTTTACATTTTACATCCTTAAATGTCTAAAGTTTCCTGTAATTTTTAAAAAATCCTAGTCCCTGCTTGTTCCTCACTGTAATTTCTTTCTCATGCGTTTTTTTCTGCTCTGTTTTACAGGCCCAGTTCTCTCACATCGGTGCATCCCTTCACACACGGACACCGTTCTCTTACAGAGTACCAGCTGACAGTCAGCTTGTCTTCTTGCTTGTTAATGTCCTGTACGCTCTTGTGCCTCATGCTTTGTGCTACCGTTGCTGCACGCAACCAGTCTTCTTCCTCAAGCCAAAGGGAGAGAAAAAAACACAATGACTCGGCACCTCTGAGACAGACAAGGCACACTACAGAGGGCTAAAAGCCTTAAAAAAGCCAGAATAACTCGCAAAGCCCTGATTTATATTTGCATTTACCCACAGTTTCTGGTTTTGGAGCTGGGGTCCCTCCACCCCCTTCAAAGTGTGTGTTAAACAGGAAACTGAATCAGTGCCATGTCTGGTTGTTTATGCTGTAAATGTGATGAAGTGTATTTTGTGTATTTAAAAATATGTTTGTGGGTTTTAAACTATTTGTCCTAATATATTCAAATATATATATATATATATATTTGTCAACTAAAGTATTTGCTTTATGGGCTTAAGATTTGAATTGGCAAAGAAATAATTTGTGTTTTTGTGTCTTTCCATTTGAATCCAATTCTCAAAGCAATAGAGGTTAATATAAGTCAGAACTACTTGCTGATGCATTCCTTTCAAATACCACAATATCACCTCAATATGGATAAAACAAAGATTTATGGACAACTTCAACTTTATCTATTGATTTCAATAAAACTTGCTTGTTTACCATTGTTTCATAAAATGGACAGGAACATGTTTTATTTTTTTTTTTTATCTCTGATGTCTTTTTGTTTGCATACATGTCCATCCAAAGTCAGTCACTATAATGAATGTATTCCCCAGAGCAATCTTTTCAATTATTGGATTGGTCAAATAACTGTTGTGGGCATGTGTTTGTAAAATAAATATGAAATATAATGAATTGAATATATATGTAAAAACAATGTGTGTGTGTTCATTGTAGGGCATTTCAATGGCAGACTTTATAAACAGTGCAAGATAAGAATATAAATGGGATTTTGTGAGAATAACTACTGAAACATTTTTTTTAAATTAAAAATGCTTAAACAATTCTTTTGTTTATTTAGTTTTTGGATTGGCAAAAAAAGGGAAGTACTTTCCAGAGCCTCTTTCTGTCATTTGCACAAGATTTTGCCTGCTATGATTTTTGCAAAGTAGAAAGAGTAAAACATACATTTTTAGACTGTACTAAGAAAATGAGAGGGAAATACTAATTATAAGACTTCATAAAAATCAGCTGATTCAATTTTGGAGTTAGTTTTAGTGGAGGATTAGAACCACTGCAAAAGAAAGAAACGTATGTTTTTTTGTCAGTGGCCACAATCCTCTTCCGCAGATGTTTTTAATTTTTATTTTTGAAAGAGTCTAATGATAATGGATTATGATCCATTCTCTAATTCAGAAGGTGGAGATAACACTAACAGCTGAAAGTTGTTTGCCAACTGGCATAAAGTAAAAAATATAAATAGAAGGATAAATCCATAGAACATGATTTGTTGTATTTAAAAATATCAGAAAGAAAGAAGAAAATCATTCAAAAGTGTTTTTCTTGTTTTATTTCAATTTCCAAAATGAACTTTTTGTATCAAATTTTATGAGGATTTAATTTAATGTGTTTTTATTTTATTTTTTAATATTATGTCGTTCATTTGGTAGGAGTGACATTGTGGTTTACACTCCAAGCCAGTTGGTGGCGGTAAACGACAAGGTTGTTTACTAACAGCCAACAAACGAGAAAGAAGAAGAAGACTAGTTCGCCTGTAGCCAACAGACATTGAATAATCGCGTTTCTTTTCATTATGCAATTACGTACATATTCTGATTGTATTAGCTAAGGTCTTGAGAAAAACTCGCAGCTTAATCAGGGAGAGTATTAAAACCCGTTCTAAAATAGAGCTGTTGGCTAACGTTAGCTTAGCTAGCCGCGGCTAGCTTCAATGGCAGCCCCCACTACTCCTCTTGTCTCTACTTCTACATTAAGGTTTGAAACTCATTCTTTTGTCTTGTTAAAAAAAGTAGTAAGTAAAAGCTACATTATAAACACAAGTCGACCAATTATTTAAATACAAACTATCGCTGTCCTGGACTGGGCAATTTTCAAAAGCACGTTGAAGCATGTCGGTTTTCATCACCCTGTTCTTGCAGTCCATCAACATAAGAAAACATCACCTAGTCAGTTGTTTCCAGCAGAGTCGAGCTTACTGTCTCTACGGCTCTTCTATTACAGCTGTGTGTGGTGTGTTTATGTTACTGTTTTGTTGTTGTTTTTTTACACTTGCAGTCAGAAGCAGCGAAGAGTTGCAGAAAGGAAGGAGAGAAGAAGACGGAAACGACAAGCTCTTGCTCAAGCCAGAGAATGTGGTATAAACCCTATCAAGACTTACTGACAACATTCATTTCGTCGTTGCCTCGATGGGACGCTGAGTCTTTTGGTGCTTTATTGTAGAATTGAAAAATGACGCTGAAGAAGAGGAAGAGGTGAATGAAGGAGATAGCGAGGGGGACAAGGCTGCTGAGGATGAAAGGTAGGTCAACACTGCTGTCGCTGCTGTCCTGCAGCTGCCAAAAACTTCAGTAGATCAGTCCTCAATTGTATTCTGTATTTTTGCTTTCCAGACAGCGACAACACGAAGAGTGGCTGGAAAGAGAGAGGCTGGCTCAGGAGGAATTCAGGCTGAGGACAGAGAGGGAGGAAGCTGCAAGGAAAAGAAAAGAGGAGGAGGAGGTAATTTCCTGATGAGGTAGAAAGGAAGAAGCTTAGTTGCCAGTTTGCACAAATCTTTTGCTGTCAGAACACGCAGACATGAATTAGTTTTCACCCCCCCTGTTGCCAACATGTTTAAACAATAAATAAGTTGGGCTTAGAATAATTTTCCTGGCAGAAAACGGTAATATTTCACATTGCTTTGCACTGTAGTGCTTCATTTTTGTTGTTTGGTATATTACATACAATAAATGTAACTTGTGCAGTTTATTTTGCACCCATCAAACACAAATTCTGTGGATATTGGTGAGCAAACGGGCAAAATGGATAAGCCATCTGTGTCATAAATGCAGATTTCAAATGGTTGCTGTTCTTGAATTCACAGCAAATGATAAAGGAGGAATGGGAGGCCCAGCAGAGGAGAGAACAAGAGGAAAAGGAGCAGAAGCAGCGGGAGAAGCGCGACAGAGAGGTGAAACGGACTCCAGGAGGATAGAAAATAAAAGCAACATATCCTCTGCTGCTAACTTATCAAAAAAAATTAAAATAATACAATAAGTTCATCAGATGAACACGTTTTTGCTCTGTGAATGATTATTACTTTTCCTTGACTTTGTGGCACAAGCAACCATCATGTTCCTTCCCTAAGATACACTCAAAGCGAAAAAAAGCTTACATCTTCAGCTTTCACATCAAGAATGTATCTTTTACTTTGTTTGGGATTGTATGTAAAATTGATTGACACATCTGTCGGGTTTCCTTGATATCTTGGGTGATTTTTGTGCCTGTCAGGCTTTGTGAATGAACTCTTAACCCCCGATAACAGATATGCTGCAGTATGTTGACGTCTTCACGTTTTTCACAAATCGTGTGTTTAAAACATTTGTAGGAGGCCGTTCAGAAAAGGTTGGATGAAGCCGAGAATCAGGTAAAAACAAAGATATGTGTCACTTATAAGAGCAGGGAACCTTTTATATCTGTAGGAGACAGAGAATGTGGTATTTAATCCAGTGTCAGCTCTTTGTGCTACTGAAGACTCAAAGCTGAAATGTGTTTTTTGACTTCTTATGTAAATCAAACGTTTGTTGTCTTTTTTTAGCTGGAAAATGGAGGACCGTGGATGAATCCCGAGGCTCCTGCTACGACAAACTCGGAAAACTTTGGAACGGAGCGCGACGTTGCCAACTGCCCTTTCTTCCTGAAGACAGGAGCATGCCGATTTGGAGACAGGTTCTGTTTGTGTCTTTTTTATTTTTATTTTAAAAATATAGCATATGAGTTAAATATAAAATATATTGCAAGTAATGCTTTACCTAAAGGGACTATTCTTTGTATGTGGTGGTTTATTTCGATCCATAAGCGCAGGTGTTCTCGGAAGCACATATATCCGACTTCCAGCCCGACCCTGCTGGTCCGCGGTATGTTCAAGACGTTTGGAATGGAGGAGTCGCGGCGGGACGATTACGACATGGATGCCTGTTTGGAGCACAGCGAGGAGGAGCTGCTGGATTCTTTCCTCGAGTTCTACCACGACGTTCTGCCGGAGTTCAAGAGCATCGGCAAAGTGGTGCAGTTCAAGGTGACGGGAGACAAGAGTGTTCACTGAAAATGTATTTAACGGTCTGAAAACCAGATTTTCTTGGATATCATTATAATGTACGCTGATCATTCTTTTTTTAGGTCTGTTGCAATCATGAACCACATCTGAGAGGGAATGTTTACGTTCAGTTTAACACGTAAGTTTCTCATTTTGTCTTTCTAAGCTGCTTACTACTACTATTTTTTTTTTTTAGATTTTATGTGATATAGTGCACAGAATAACTGATAATTGTGAAGTGGAAGGAAAATTATACCTGGTTTCAAAATCTAAAAAGTATGGTGTGTGTATTTATATTCAACTCTCTGAGTCAACACTTTGTTGAGCCACTTTAACATATAGCTGTCAGTGTGCAGGTTACTAGATGTTTGTTTTTCCATTCTTCTTTTATGTCAGACTTGATGTAGAATATTTGACAGCAATGTTAAAGTCTTGCTACTCATTTTCATATGGATCGTGTCAAGATCTGGGTTGTGACTCAGCTGTTCTTACACATGAACATGCTTTGATGTAAACTTTGTTACCCAACTCTCCAGTCGTATCCCAGACCCGTCTTTGTTTCTTGGTCTTTTATGAGAATGCCTCTTCACAAATATTCTCTAACAAACATCTTAGGCGCTCACAGAACATTTATACTGAGATTAAACGACACACAAGTTGACCCTGTTTGTTCGTTAGGTGTGAAGGCAATTGGGTTTAATAGGTTTTATGTGGGGGTGTCGAAGTAAAATGGGCTTGATACAAATGCACACATTTTTTAAAAATATTTTGTAAGAAGAAGAAATTATTATAGTTAAATTATTTTTGCTTCAACTTCACCATTAAGATATTTGTGCTTGTCTACGTATGCCATAAAACATGTTAAATTTGCGGCTGTGAAGACAATTTGTTGAAAAGCTCAAGTGTGGTATGAAGCCATTACATGTTGTCCTGTTGTCTTGGCTTCGTGTCCAGAGAGGAGATGTGCAAAGAGGCCATTGTGAAGTTCAACGGGAGGTGGTATGCAGGCCGGCAGCTTCAGTGTGAGATCTGTCCTGTTACACGGTGGAAGAACGCCATATGTGGTGAGTTAGCTCTCACATGTCACCTTAAGGGCGGAGAAGCAACATTCGTTTCAGTGTGTTGACTATTTCATGCTTTTTTCCTTGTTAGGACTGTTTGACAGACAGAAGTGCCCTAAAGGCAAACACTGTAACTTTCTGCATGTATTTCGAAACCCGGGCAACGAATTCTGGGAGGCCGACAGGGACCTCCAGGTGTCCCCCGATCGCAGCATCAGGGGGAGTCGCAGGGACGAGTGGCATTCGGAGCGCTACAGGGAGCGACCGCGGAGGCAGCGCCGCAGCAGCCGGAGCCCGGCAAGATCAGAGCGATCCCACAGATGGTGGGAGGACGACCGGGAGAGGAGCAGGAGCAGAGAGAGGAGGACGTCCCACCAGCGCAGAGAAGACAGGAGGACGGACCTGCACCATAGCAGGAGTAGGGACAGGTCAAGGAGCAGAAGCAGAGAGAGAGAGCAGCGTAGAGATAAAGAAGGGGAGAATAAATACAGAGACAGAGGTGATGATGGGGACCCTCGAAGAGAAACAAGGGAGAGATCAAGAAGCGCAAGTAGAGAAAAAAAGAGACACAAAGAAAGAAGCCCAAAGATATCAGAGAAAAGTCTTTCTGATGATACAAAACCCTACCGCCATCACAAGCGCTCCAAGAAAAGCAAGAAGAGCAAAAAGAAACACAAAAAGAAAAGGCTCTCGTCTGAAAAGACGCATTCCTCCACGGAGTCAGGAAGTGAGAAAGACTCAGAGGAAGAAACTTGTGGTAATCCTTCAACACAAAGTCCGAGTGGAGGCCTTAAAGAAGAAGAGGGAACTCAGGAAAAATGTGCTGGTCAGAATGATTTGGCTTCAGAGGTGAAAACCGAGGCCTCTGCTGAAATTAAGACTGAACTGACAACAAACGGGGACATTTCTTAATTTCTTCGTCTTTAAAGTCATCCACTGCTAACTTCATCAGAATAAGTAGTGTAAACATTTCATGGATGCTTTATGGATTTTTAGTAATATCTTTCTGGTGAAAGCTTTTTACAGACTCTGTGTTCAGATTATGTTATGAAATGGTCAAATATATTTCATAACATAATTCAAGACAGCTTTTTAGCGCGGCTTAGCTCATAGACACGTGAATAACTTGGATACGTTTTAAAATAAATGCTCGGTATTGGGATTTGAATCACTTCCTGGCTCTTCGGTACAAACAAAAACATCAGAATGGGTTGTCCTTGAATACATTTATTGTCTCAGATTTAAGAAATACTGTTGGCAGTGTTAAATATAAAACAAGTCATTTAGCTCAAAGCAAAGATGGTTTTGTTCAATAATGGGGTTGAGATTACAGAAAAGAAACACGCATCACCTAAGATGAGCATCCATCTTGTTCTTCTGCATTTAAAACCTGTTTGGATGTCTTTGTATCTCCTGCTCATAATTACTATTCCACAAAGTTTACATACTTGTGAGATAGGAATATAAAATACAGTCATCTGTAATCAAATAGTACCCACATACTTTGTTAGAAGTCCCTTTTTCTGGCTTTATTTTTTAGACACCATTAAGAAGGTTAAACACAGTGTTCTTTGGTCACAGGTGAGTCTAAGAATGAACTAAACCTTTTACCAGTGGTTATGATTTCTTTTTTTTTTTAAGTCACTATCCTGTCCTGAAGACTTGAAGAGACCCAGTGAAGATTGATCACAAAAATGTAAAATTTTTACTTGAACACTTTCAGAAAGGAGATATGATCCATACTCATGACGAAAACAACAATACAGAGAACAGAAAGCTTAGCACGCCGCAGCAAAATCAAAGACCATATGTAAACAGTTCATATCTGCGAAAAGTCCAAACGGACACAGAAAACAATACTGATGCTGTGATCTACCCAGGTACAAAGGGTACTGTAATACTGACCTAAGTTGGTGCCTCATACTACAGGAATACTTTACAATAGAGTGTCTGCATTTGATCTAAAAACAAAATGGCACAAAATGGGAACTTATGTTCTTTGAGACAAACATTTAAATCCAACAAATGCATTTTGCAATAAGATTTATTACCAAGACTGCACAGTGGTCAAATGATTTTAAACCCTTCCCCCCCCGGAAAGGACCAGGACTTTGTAATGGCGAACAATTTGTACAGCCAAGGATTCAGAAAATGTCTAAAGAACAGCTTTACGCCGTGTTAACCTTCCTGGTGTTTGTAGAAGAGGCACTAGCAGCACTTAAAAGTCTTAATTACTAATTCTGCAAACAGTGATCAATGGATGATCTAAACATGCTGGAGTTGTGACATTAGTGCTACATTTCTCTCTGTTGAGTTAAGATGTTGGGAGAAATACTTTACAGGAAGTTGGACAGCGGAGACACACAAACACTACATTTGGCACCACACTGAATGATCATTACAGTACAGAGCAGTACAACGATGCCGATTATATACATACAACACTGACACTGGACAGGAAAGGACACAAAGACGTGGATGTGAACAGATCTGCATCTGTGGGACGTAGCGAGAGGCAGCGGGGTGATCTATGTCAGCCCGATTTCTTCTAAGACGCTCCGCGGTGCCTCGGCTTCCTGCAGGGGAGAAACAAAAACACATCTCCTGCATTTCTACTGTGAGTGTAATTAATAGCAATAACCATGTAGGCCTTCATAGTGAGCTACGACAACAATAGCACCGCATGCTTTGCTAAAAATAAAATCACTGAGATGGGAATCAGTCAGCTTGAAGTGGCTATAGCTGGACACCAGCACAAACAGGCGGGGTGTCGAGGAGGTTTAATTCAAGCGCTGCAGGCTTAGAATAAACAGATGGCAGCAGGTGCAGATGGCTGCACATTGGAAAATGCAATGCGTCAAGATGCCACAGCGACCCTTCTGTTTGGTTCCCTGCCCAGGGAAATTCTTTTACTAGATACACCAAGAACTTCTACGAGGTAACGACTACAGGTTTCTTCTTCATGGAAAGACTTTCTAGTTACAAACTTTTAAAGATGGGAATTTTCTTAAAGCAAGCAAACCTTTTATTATTGGAAATTAATTTTGCAGTTCTAATTTGCTAAATCGTCTTTTGCTTTGAATGTCCACAGTACTGGACCCGTTCAAATACCGATCGTACCTCCTGCAGCAGGTCGGCCTGCTCGATGGCCTTCAGCACGTTCTTCTTGGAGGTTTCCTGAGCTTCTCCGCCCAGCAGGAACTCATCCAGAATGAAGTAGGCCTTCTCAAAGTTGAAGATGATATCCAGCTCACACACCTGTGTGGGAATGGTATGGCAGAGATGAATAACAAAAAGAAAGATACAAAGGAGACTTTGTTTTTTTACAGTAGCAGGTTTTCATCATGGTGTTTGTGTGACTCACACTGCCAAAATATTTGTCCAGTAGCTCCACATATCTGTGAATGATTTCCAGAGTGATCAGCTCATTATCCTGATCCTCGACAGCACAGCAAAAGTACAGACTGGCATATCTGCAAAAACAAAAATAAAAAAACAACAATGAAGGCAGGAAATGCAACAGAGACATTTGGAAAAGATTTAGTTAGCCTTTTATTATTTTCTCCACAGCTTAAAAGAATGTAACTGTTAGTAGAGTAATTTTTGCTCAATCATCAAGAACTGATTTACAATATTTAAAAGTATTGTATATGCAAAATGTAAAAACAGAACATATTGAAACACAATAAACTAGATTGAAATTGTAAAAGCGTATCAGTATTAGGTAGTCCCTGTATAAAATGACAATACAACTCTACCGTTTAGTGAAAGTGGTTTTGTTTACCTTACAGACTGCATTAGAAGAAACTAGTTTTAAGGTTGACAGCTATAAAGATATTACTTTTAATACTAAGGGCTGTTAACGGATCGCAACAAGTTGGGACCTGTTATGTAAAAATTTTTTTTTTTGTTTCTTTTTACATCATCTACCTTTTGTACACAATCTTGAGGTCTCTCCATTCCAGGAAGCTGCACATCTTAGGCTTCCTGGCTAGTATGGTCTGGACCAGATCCCTGGAGATCTTCTTCCTCTCCTTGTCAGACAGAGGGACATACCATTTCTGAAGCCGCAGCTTCCCCTGCCGGCTGAACAGCAGCATGAACTGCATCTGAGGGGGGAAGATCCGAGGGTGAGACAAACACGAATCATAATGGGTGAGAGGCATTGGGGCAAATGAAACCGAACGGTGGATTGGGGGATTTTTAAAATTTATTTAGTTTTTAGGTTTAAACCCACAAACCACAACAACATTTAGCATAAAATGAACGAAGGCAGTTATGTGACAGAAAAAAAACCTAATTTATCGCAATAAGTTGAAATGCCCTAGTTGCAGGAAACGAATGAGATGTTAACAATAACACGACACTAATATTTTATCAAATTTGGATCACATCTTGTACATCGTTCGCCTTGGGGGCGTTTGCATTATGTTTTATTGGCTCGCATCAGCTATTGTCACTTAATTGCCCGATTTTTAAAATCAACACCACGTTACGTGACATTTGCGCCCCCCTCCTGCGACGTTTATTTACTTACGGCACAAACAAGACGGCAAAGACAAGATTCGTTACCATTGGAATCGACCTTCCAGTTAGAGACTTGACCGGCTGCAGCTTCAGAAAATTAAAGCTGAACACATAATCAACACAAGACGAGAGAGGTTTAGCTAGCTTAGCTTCCCGTCCAGCCTGATGCTAAACTGCCTAGCGGATACTGTTGACACACCAGCTGCGCTGTGATTGGCTGGAAAAGTCACGGCTCTACAATTTGATTGGTTCTGAGGTTCCGTTAGTCGTTACGTTAATGTGGAACTGAGAATAAGTGCTGATGGCTGTGGCTGAAAGTTTCCTGGGTGCTTAGTTTCGCTTCTCTTTGTTTAACTATAACATTTATGACTAAAACTAGGAGAAATCCGTTCAGAGAACAATCATGAAGGTAAAAGGTAATTATACAAGAAATAGACGTTACTCTAAAAACTGCAAATATTATTTTTTGAAAACGAATTAGTAAAAAAACTCAAACAACGGCTTGCGTTGCTAATGACGTTAAGATATGATTAAATGTGACTGGGGCTCCAGTTTAAGCAACTGAAGCAGGCATTTCAAACACAACTCTCTTAGGTGTATTATTGTAGTGTATTATCTCTTTTCTTATTTCTAAGTTACCTTCTGCCCCTAAACCTTCAGGCCAGGGTTCCATTTGAATGTAATTTGCTGCACACGGAAGTTGCACTTGGTTTATTTCGCATTGTAAAAAGCATTGAATCACTGAAGACTCTTCCAGAAGTCTTCAGTGATCCCATAAAGAAGGTACACATAAAAGCATATGAAGAGTCATAAAATAATGTTTTCCACTTTACCAAGTTCTACGAGTTTGCTTTTTGTTACACTCAAATATTTCAGTTCACCAGGCAAATTCGGGTAAATACAGTTTCAAATAATGGTTTCATTTATGAAGGGGGAAAAAAAAAATCAAAACCAATCAGGTAGTGAATTATTTATTTTTCTGTAAACTAAACAATAAATTGTTTCACCGTTGGCAACTATGGCAGTCTGACATCTTCATGAAGGAATTCTGGTCCTGTCCTCTTTGCAGAATTATTAATCAGTTACCTTTGCACTGAACTGTATAATGTCAGTGCCAAGTTTCAGTATTGTCATTCAACAAAGACATTGACAAAAACAATATTTGTATGTGTGATCATTTACATAAGATATATTAACCAAATTAATGCATGTATAAGTTCTTATTTAAACATTGACATTAAATTTTAATTTGATTTAATCATTACATTTTCTACGTAATTCAGCATGTGTATGTAGCTTATTTCGTTATTTTTTAATGTATTAATTACAGTTTTATTTAAACCAGCACATGTATGGATTTTAATTTAGCAAAAACGATCGATTTATGCACTGTGGCGCTTTTGGCCGTCGACACATCACGGGCTTATTGTTACGCTGCTCACATACAGCAGCATCAACAGCACAGGAGTCTGGCGCCCTCTGTCGGTAGACTGTGATAAATCCGGAACACAATGTACAGAATGGATGTGCAGGCATACGCCGCCTGACTCACTCAGACTCATCCACAAGCTCCGACACGCCAAAGCAACAACTTTTTTCCCGCGACAGCTGAATTCCTGGACGTGAATACGGACAGTAAACCTGGAGTTAGGAGCTATTTATTAGTCGTCTGGATGCTACAACGCTAGCCAGCTTTTTAGCAGCTTGAGTAGCCTCTGCGGAGGTCAGGCAGGCTCTGCAGGACAGGAAAGATGGGTGGTTGCGTATAAACTTAGCTTAGTCACGAAGCTAAATTTAACTGTTACTTTTATCCTATTTAACGGTGAGATTAAAAAAAAAATGCTGAATGCTTTAGGAGGCCCACGGAAAACAGTTTAAGCAGTTACCCGTGAGGATGAGGAGCCGCAGTAATTCAGGAGTGAGGCTGGACGGATATGCCAGGCTGGTCCAGGAGACTATCCTGTGTCATCAGGTGGGTTCAGACGCATGTAGTTGTCCAATGAAGGAAATAATTTTAATGAAATACTGGAAAACTGCAGTATTTCATTAATGCAAAACAAAGTTACTGCAGTGATTTCCAACCTTCTTTGATAACCTGTGAATCCCCCAGGCTGACTGTTTAATCCACTTGTTGTATGCTTCATGTTGGGTAACCAAGTTGGACTAGTTTATAAATACTTGAACGCATGTTGAATTTTTTAATAGTAATATCAGTATTACATTTTACAACTGTGATGATTAATGTCAAAAAGTACATTTTATGAAGCAAATTCTATAAATGAAGACTTTCCTCTTCTTTTTTCTCTGTTCTTGGACTATTTCTGCATTACATATTTCTGTGGACTAGTGGGACAGTTATATATATATTTAACTTATTTCACATATAAAAAAATAAGTTGGTATCTGACAATTTTCCCTTGATCACCTCTGGTGATTGGCACATCAAAAACAGAAAAATTGGAAATATTTATTTCTTAGATTTTTAAATTCATTAATACAAAATCAACCCAGCGCATTATTTGCTTTTGCTTAGCACTGGGAAGAAAAATTGGAAGTGGTAAAATTCCAGTCAATAAGTCCAAAATGTAACAAATCCTGGAAGTGAGTATTGACCAGTACACACCTGATTGGTGCATTTCTGCAGTACATCTTTTTTTTTTGTTAAACTAAATATAAATATGAATAATTGACAACATTCACAATGCACTTTTGATGAACTTCTAAGTAAAATGCATAACCTCGAAATGTAGTAGAGTAAAAACAACAAAACAACACAAACAAGACCTTAAGAAAACAATATCCTTAAAAACAAGGCAAACTCGTGCGAATGTTGGCAGATGATATATTTTCCAACTTTCTGTTTGACATTCTTCTGATTGGCTGTTTGAAATGGTCTCTCATTTTCTGCCTTTGTAATCAAATATTGCCCCTGCTCCGTGCAGGAATATTGTAGATATGTAGATGTTTTGCTGCCTACAAAGGCTAAAGTTCATCCACAGCAGCTGCACAGAGAAATAAACAACATGGGAACAAAGTTCAGTTCCGGGAATCAGCTGAGCCCTGGGAAGCGATGCGCCTTTATCTAACTAACAGCTCTTGAGTTCACACTGACACGGTCCAAAACTGGCGGAGTGAAACTGGGACCCTGAGGGTCCATGGCTGACAGAAAACAGGGTCAAATTTCCATGCTCTCCTATACAGTGTTTAACAAGCTTTAGCTTAAAAACAGGTTGACCTGAAAAAGGCTGAAGCTATTGTGTGTAAACTAGTATGTTATTGTAATCAAGGTTAAAGGCACTGTGCATTATCCTATTTTATAGGGACACTTTGTTTGCCTTTTATAGATGTTCAGTTATGCTATCTGTTAATAAGAATAAAAGACAAACTTAGCGGTAAATTAGGAAGAACAGTTTAGCGTACTCATGCAGAAAGTGACCAGTAAGAAACAGATTATTGGATGAATATTTATAAATCATTAACATTTTATTTATTTTCCGAATAAATTGAATTAGGTTTGAGGGTTAGCTAAGTAGAGTTTGGTTTGAAGTAGAAAAAAATAAAAATAACCTTTATAACATTTTCAGCTGCTAACTTTTCACTTCAATGCCTATTTTCAGACTTTTCCTTACTTTTGCATCACTCTTTATTTCTCTTTTCCTTGAAAGTATTTGGACTTAGGCAAAAGTTAAGATTGTGTGTACTCTTGCTGCCTACAGCAGATAGATCAATGACTGATTTAATCACTCTCATGAAAAAACATCAACTGAAAACAAAAGATAAGGAAGGATTTTGAAACTGAAAAAAGTCATGAGGGTCGCCGTTGTATTGCTGGCAGTGTTTTCTGAAGCAGTTAGTGCAATCTGTAGTGGCATCATTTTTAAGCCTTTTCAGCTGGAAATGTTTACAGTGTCGACTCAGCTATCATGTTTGAATGTAATCGCTTTGTGTTTGTGTGTGTGTGCATTGTTGCTCCGAGTTGTTTCCTACGTGGAAAGAAATGGAACTTGTGTCTCTACTAGAAATGAAGGAAAAGTACAGGTTGAAGTGTTTTACAGATCTAAATAAGTACGAGAAAACGAAAATATTGGATGAAAAATAGCTGGATTCCATTCATCCAGTCTGTGGTTCTTTGTTCCTTCCTTCATTTTTTTGTTTGTTTGTTCGCTTGTTCACTTGTTTTTTTTTTCCTTCCTTATATCTTTCCTTCCTTCCCTCATTTCTTCCTTCCTGGGTTTTCTAAAATATCCACCATAAAACTCATTTTAAGTGAACATTTGTGTTTAATTGGCTTAAAACAATAGAAATTTCACAGTAATAAGGACGAACTTAAAGATAAATAGGAATTATTTTTAAAAATGTAAATTAAAAATATATCAGTGTGGAAATGAAACAGCTGTAATCTTGTTTATTTTGCACGTGTAATTGCACACATTTAGCGTATCTGTTGACTGTAAGCTGGACTCTTCCTTCCTCAGAACCCAGTGACTGGACTTCTCCCTGCCAGCATCCAGAAGAAGGATGCCTGGGTGAGGGATAACGTGTACAGTGTCCTGGCTGTGTGGGGGCTGGGCATGGCTTATCGCAAGAACGCTGACCGCGATGAAGACAAAGCCAAGGCCTACGAACTGGAGCAGGTACTAGAGCCAAAAGAAAAGGCTTTTTCATGGAGAGTGATAGAGTCTGCAACAGCAAACACTAGAAAATTAGTGAATCTTGCATTTTTATTTGAACTAAATTCGTTTAATAAAAATGACAACAAAAAAAATACAGAACATGTTGAATAACTTAAAAATCTTACAACAAGGTTATTAAATATCTGGGGCATAAAGTTTCAAATTATAATGGTGCATTATTTTCTCTTTCTTTAAAAAGAAAATAATTCCTTGCTCATTGAATAGCAAGATATTTAATGAGGGCTTTATGCCCATCTTGTTTTTGCCCAAATATATTAACACGTAAATTAGCTAAAATGTAAAAGTTTTGTGTCTCACTTACAGTTGTATCTGTTGGTACTTATCTTGTTATTTGGCAGAGCGTGGTGAAGCTGATGCAGGGCCTTCTGCAGTGCATGATGAGACAGGTAAGACGCTGTAGCTCCGTGTGTTATTGTTTTTGTTCAAATACGCATGGAAGGATCGTCACTAGTCTGCATTGTGGTGACAGTCCTTACATAAACTATACATGGACTATCCTCACACACACACACACATCACGGACTGTTTTCTTCACACACACATACAATCTGTAAATTTTATCTGCCATTATTTATCTATAATCCATTCCCTAACATTCTTGTATATTCTGTATAATCTGTGCATATAGCTCCCATATTTATATTTATACACAATATCTATATCTCTTGCTATAGCCCCTTATAGTCCATACATACATAGTCTTGTACATCTGTGAATAAATATTAATATCTCGTAGAGCACTTCTGGGTAGATGCAAACTACATCTCGTTGCTTGTACTTGTGACAGTGCAATGACAATAAAGTTGAATTCTATTCTATTCTATTTTAAATTTCTTTGCAAGAAAATTTTTTTCTTTCATAAATTGTAAATTATAAACAATTTAAAAAAAAGTTATACTCCTTTTACATAATTTTGCTATCATTTGAGAGATGTCTGTTTCCTTTCTGATCAACAAGCTTCTTCTGAATGAAAATGATTTTAAATCTAAATCTACCAGGGATATGATTAATTCTGGACTCAACTGTACAGTGAGGCCAAAATATTGCCGAAAGAAAGTGCATCATAAAGTTTATGATATCATTTGTTTGCAACCGCATGATGAAACAAGTATAAAGTTTTTTTATTTGGCCTTTTATATTCATTTAAAATCTATGTTGAAAATGTAAAATGTATTAATAAAGGAGGTTATCAAAAAAATCAAATCCTTTACCCCCAAGCAGATAGAGGACTTGCTTTAAGCATCACGTTTGGTTCCACCAAACCTGCTTCCAGAGTCTCCATGGTAACCATGTTGGTAACTGTAGATGCTCATCCAAGACACATTGGCTTCATGGTTGCTCCACTACTCGGTCGTCTTAAAAGAAGGATATTTACAGACCCAAAAATTGTTTCAAAAAATCATCAAGTGTGCAAATGGAAAATCTAATTTCTTTCATTTCCCTTCGGGTTTCTTTGGTTGTGATGTTCCTTTTAGGTTTCACTTACCCCCAGCCTAGCCTATTTTGTTATGTGTTTTCAGGTGGATAAGGTGGAGAAGTTCAAACACACCCAGAGTACCAAGGATTGCTTGCATGCCAAATATAACACAGCCACCTGCAGCACAGTGGTCAGGGACGACCAGTGGGGTCATCTGCAGGTGGACGCCACCTCCATTTACCTGCTAATGCTGGCACAGATGACAGCCTCAGGTGGATCACAAACAGATTAAAGCATTTCCTGCATAAATGATCAAGGCAACACAGTTTTAGTTCAATTCATTTTCTCTGTTTTGTCATGCAGGTCTCCAAATAATCTCCAACCTTGATGAAGTAGCTTTTATCCAGAACTTAGTTTTCTACATTGAGGCAGCCTACAAAGTGGCGGTAAGCATCAGATTCAAATTAGGGTAAATTAAAGAGGGGAATTTAAAGAGGAAGAGAGAAAAAAGGGTTTTCTTTGATCAGAAGCTTCTTCTGATTAGGTGTGCAGACCACTACAGGAGATCTTTCCTGTCCACATCCATCACCATCTATAATAACTCCTTAGTTAAATGAGTTACAGTATTTCATTTCCCTTTGGGATCAACAAAGTAGTTTGGGATTGAATTTGAATAAGTCAACATGAAAGCAACTATGATACCTTTTATATTTTGTAGCAATTTAATCAATACTTCTCAGGCTTTTATTTGGTTTTGTCACTCCCAGTTCTGACCATGTGTAGGATTATTTTTTTTGCTTCTTTAGTCGTTTAATCGTGAGTTATAAATGATTCAGGTATAAAATGGCTGGAGAAATATAGATCAAGACCACTTCCAAGGATTGCTGACATCCTTTGTTTTTTAGAAACTTAATTTAGTTAAGTAAGATCTGACTAGAAACTTTGGTTCAGCATTGTTTGAAGCTTCTTAAAAAAGAGAATAGCAGCATTTTATCATTTTTATCCACTACATGCTTAATAATCAGGATAAAACATGTTACATAGCAGGTGTTGTAGAGCGTCTGATTCCTGCAGGATTATGGGATGTGGGAGCGAGGTGATAAGACCAACCAGGGCATACCCGAGCTCAACGGCAGCTCTGTAGGAATGGCCAAGGTACAGGAGCGCCATTTTCTTCTTCCATTGTCTTTAAGCAATGCAGTGCCAGTGTTTACAGGAGCGCTGATGTTTCAGGCAGCTCTGGAGGCCATCGATGAGCTGGATCTGTTTGGGGCTCACGGAGGGCCGAAGTCAGTCATTCACGTTCTACCAGACGAGGTGGAGCACTGTCAGGTACGGCTGAGTTTTCTTCCAGGCATCCTAGCAGCAGCTCAGACCTTCGTTCACACCCTCAGCGTGTCTGTGTGTGTTTTTCCTCAGGCCATCCTCTGCTCCATGCTTCCAAGAGCCTCAACTTCCAAAGAGATAGATGCCGGCCTTCTGTCCGTTATTTCATTCCCTGCTTTTGCTGTGGAGGATGCTGACCTGGTGGCCATCACTAAGTCCGAAATTATCAGCAAGCTGCAGGTGCAAGTCCAATTAGAGACAAGTGAAATGTATACCCTGTCTTCGTGGAGTCAGGCTGAACTTTCCACTGGTTTAATTTCAGGGTCGCTATGGCTGCTGTCGCTTCATCAGGGATGGATATCACTGTCCTAAAGAGGTTTCACATTCTCTCTGCGAAATATCTAAATTATTTAGTTGACAGGGTGCATATTAGTATATGAAAAAAGTCATAAGAAGGAGTATTTTTTTAGCATTAAGGCCATTCTTGTTGCATAAAGAGTCTGCATTGGATGGAAAAATCAAGATTCTGGTCGTTGTGTTACTAGGATCCATCTCGGCTGCACTACGATCCTGCAGAGCTCAAGTTGTTTGAGAACATCGAATGTGAGTGGCCGGTATTCTGGACGTATCTCATCCTCGACGGCATCTTTACTGGAGATCACGTGCAGGTAGGAAAAAACATAAAGCACAACAGAAACAATCCCCCCTTTGCAGCGGCATCATCTCACACTGAAACATCTGCTGTCGATCTCTAAAAGTGAGCGTTTCTGCGTGTGGCCGATAGATTAACTACTCATTAAACCCTGTTTGTAACAGCTTGTTCTGCTGTAGGTGCTTTAAGTATTGCGATGCACGATATATCTACACTAACATCGATGGTGGCTGATGTTTGTCATTCTTTAACATATTGTTATCTGTCCTGGGCTGATATTAACAACCATTATTTATTTCCACCTTGTTTCTGTTTTCTTTTGGAGGGGGAAGGGTGACGTTTGGTCATATGGTATTTATTTGGTCATGTGACAGTGATAGTGGCGCAGCACAGGATTGTGGGAAGTTTTACTGAAGCAGAGAAGAAGTGGTGAAGTTTACAGTGTGGTCGTTATTTTTAAGGTGTCGAAAGGGTAGTGAAAAATATATATGGTATATTTAATATAAGTGAATATCAATTGTAGGGCATAACAGCAATATTTATATTAGATATCAAAGATGATTGTTGATGTCCAAATTTTCATATCAGTGCCTCTCTGTATATGTGGACAGGTTTAGACAAGTCGTCGTATTCTAGAAAACTTTTCCTGACTTATGAAGACATACGCAAATCTTGTCTTTCCATATTTGAAGAATGGCTAAGATAATTGGGTTTCTGTCAAGGGTTAACTATTTCAAAGTCCATGACCATCTGGAAAAAACAAAAAGGTGCAACTTAGAAAGTGGCTTATAAAAATGCTGAGATCTTTTAATAGTGCCTCTAGTTGTGCCGTTTGTGACTTTGTTAAAAAAAAAAATGCTTCACATACTTTTTTTCAGATGTATTAAAGTAAAATTGGAAAATTAGAAACTAGAAAACACTACTAATTGTAGAAACTTAAATAATGCTTTTCCTCAGATCTCTCTCCTTCAATTTACCAACATTTTCTTTAGAGTTAACCATCTTACTTCAGAGACACAGTGATATATTCAGTGTAAATGATTTCAAATGGTGCTGCTGTGTTACTAAATAACTACACGCTTTGCACACAGGTGCAGGAGTACCGAGAGGCGCTGGAAGGCGTTTTAATCAGAGGCAAAAATGGCATCAAACTCCTGCCTGAACTTTATGCTCTACCACTTGATAAGGTATCTATATTCTTATAGAAAGACATCATTAAAAAGCTTTGTCACTGTTTGTTCATCTCCAGCTCCACCTGCCTGAGAAGTTTATCAATCAAGGATTTTGACAACTAATCTTTGTTTCTCCTGCAGGTGGAGGAGGAATACAGCAATCCTCACTCTGTGGACAGGATGGCCATGGGACAGCTTCCACACATGTGGGGACAATCCCTCTACATTGTGGGATGTCTTCTGGCTGAGGTAATGGCTGACAAGATATAATAAATCACTTTGATATGATGTTTTACAAGTGCTTGTTGCAAATTCTAAAAGGACAAAAAGAACAAATCAAATCAGTTCTCTAAATATAAACATACAGGAAGTCTACTTTTTTCAATTTTCAATTTTTTTTCCTTGAAAGGGCTTTCTTGCACCAGGAGAGATAGATCCTCTCAACAGGAGATTCTCTACAAACTTCAAACCTGACGTTGTGGTACAAGGTTGGTAATTAGTAAATTACCTGTGGGATATGTATTTATTTACATATTTCGAAACAAAACCGGTTGGTTCAGAGAGAGTTGCCTACACATGATATCAAAAATATCAAAAACCTGTTTATCTTTTGGTTTGCTTTAGTCTGTGTGCTAGCAGAGTCAGAAGCGATCAAGGAGTTGCTAAGAGATGCTGGCATTGCGGTGCAGACCATATCAGAGGTTATGCCTATAAGAGTCATGCCTGCTCGCATCCTGAGCCACATCTATGTCAGACTGGGTAATCACATACTTTGTTTTTTTTCTTAAACTTTGAGATCTGTGTGTCTGTTTGTGTGTAGAACAAAAGTAACAACTGGTGTCTTTTCCTCAGGAAACTGCAGGAAGCTGAATTTGAGCGGAAGGCCGTACAGACACATTGGAGTTCTGGGAACGTCCAAGTTCTACGAGATCAGGAATCGTTCCTACATCTTCACCCCTCAGGTGAAACGGCATCTGGCTGGGATGATGACACATCTGTGACCGCAACAACCAAGATTTTCTCAGTCAGAAAATCTCAGATGAAAAGTCTAGAAATAATGATAGTAATATTTTGAATTCTTTGTGTTTCTCTCCTTTCTTTTCGGTGTTCACTGATCAGTTTTTAGATCAGCATCATTTCTACCTGGCACTGGACAACCAGATGATTGTTGAGATGTTACGAACCGAGCTGGCCTATCTGTCGTCCTGCTGGAGGATGACGGGACGGCCCACGCTCACCTTCCCTATCACACGCAGCATGCTGGGTATGAATTCTCTACATCCAAAACTCAAGAAAACTGCACTTACTACACGTTGTACTGCTTCTTTTGTCATAATTTATAGACTGGATCAATGAAACTTGTTAGGTCTTATTGATCTTTTTTTACTGCTGTTGATTTCTAAATTGGCTTGATGAATTCATCTCATTTTAAAATTAAATTAAATTACTTGTTAAAAGTAAAAGTTCATTTTATGCCAGTCTTGTTGATTCCATTTGATCTGTTTTTATAGAAGCTGGAAAAGTATTTGCAACGTTACACATGTCTTTTATTCTTGATTTTATGTTTTCTGTATCTGATCGTCAAACAAATTTTTGGTATCAGGCAAATATAATCTGAGTAAATACCAAAAGCAGTTTCCAAATTATAATTTTTTTTAATGATAGTTCCACATTATTTGGAAAGAGACTCTGCAACATGGCGTCCATTCAGGAGTTCAATGGTATAGAAACCTCTCCTTGACCAAAAAGAACTCAAAGGTCTGTCTCGCATTTACCAAATAAAAACAAAAAATGTCAGACGTTGGTGAAAAATATTCTGTGGCTACAAAAGGGGAAAGTTTTAGCAGTTGTGCTGCTTCCTGTTACTCCTTTCTAGAGTAAAATGAGTTCAGCATCTCAGTCAGTTAGACATGGTGGTGGTAATGTGAAGGTCTGGAACTATTTTACTGCTAGAGGATCCTGTGCTAGGGCTTAAACTTAATTAAGATGCTGCTCCATGACCTGGTGGTAATCACTGAAATAAAAAAATCCTGCAAAAAAGAGTGAACCAAAATTCATCCACAGCAATATAAAAGATTCATTACCAGTTATCTAAGACAGTTGATGGCAGATGTTGCCGCCAAAAGTGACGTAATCAGTTCTCTTAATACATGAAATCATAATTTAAGAACTCTGGTTATTTTAGTCTAATGGTAAAATTTGTTTGGAGATTGGAAATATTTAAAGGGACAACAGGGTGAATCTCATAGAAGTGTGTAAAGTAAAATTATGCTGCAAAGTAATTTCAGTTCACTTTACTTTTCCCAACCAGTTGAGGATGGAGATGCAATAGATCCATGTATCTTATCCACGCTCAGGAAGCTGGAGGATGGCTATTTCGCCGGAGCGAGGTTTGTTTCCTCCCGTATGCAGTATTGAAACCACACACACGTTCATGTAAATAGAACAGTTCCTTCTGTGTGTGCTTTGGTGTGTGTGACACCTCAGAGTGCAGATGTCAGATCTGTCCAGTGTCCAGACTACGTCGTTCTACACCCGCCTGACCTTCCTGGATGAAGACACTGACGATAGTTTATTTGACGACGTAGACGATGAAGATAATGATGAATACAGAGCTGAATATAACACACCTGATCGTACGTTAGAAACACTGCATTTCCACCATCACACTTTAATTTGTCTTATTAAATATTAACTGGAAGCATTTTTTTTTAAACAGTGGGCTCTAAGGACACATTTGACCAGTACATCACGCAGCTCCTTCACAGCACTACCACCAAGTCCTATCTACCTCCCATCCAGAGGGGGCAGCACCATATCTTCAGCCCTGAGCACACCACCAGGGACATCCTGTCCTTTATGGCTCAGGTCCAAGGCTTGAAAATGCCCAGTAAGTACAGAATAGAACAGAAATGTCCTTTACTGTCCCAGAGTGGAGAAGTTTCTGTGCAACAGCAGCAAAGTGACTGACAATAACAGCAAATAGACTCACACAAAGATATAATATAATATAAATAAATAAATAAAGAATAAAATACGGTACAGTAAAGGCAACATTTTCTTCAGTCCAAAGGAACGTGGAACTGAGTTGGTTAATTAAAAGAAATTTACAAAATGTGCAAGTCTATTTGAACATTAGATGACATGTCATGAACATAGCACTGTGAAGGTGCAAGCATCCTGGAAACACCATTTTGCTTTTTTGTGCATATTTATATTTCAGAGACCTCAATGTATCTTCCTGTGGGTCCAATCACAAACAAGCATCGGAGATCCCTGAACCTCCTTGAAGTTCCTCATCCTCAGCCTGGCCCGCAGGCAAAGCAGCCGGAGCAGCCCAAGGCATGCTCAGCATATGTTTAGAAGTGTGTAATGTGCAGGCGTGTGTGTGGGTGTGTGTGTGTGTGTGTGTGTGTGTGTGTGTGTGTGTGTGTCCATTCCTGCTGTGACGGTGGAAGATTAACCCTCATGTTGTTTCTGAAGCTCTGCAGTATTTCTGAGCTACATCTGCCAAGAGACTCTCAGGGCAACACTGACTTTGCAGCACTGGTGAATCAGATAAAGGAGTGTTCGACTTTGCAGGACCAGGCTGACATTCTCTACATACTCTACGTTATGAAGTACGCAAAGATATGACAACTACACTGCATATAGCTAAAATACTTAAAACGTTCCTCGTAATTTCCTGCTCTGTGACTTTTTTTGGTGTTATTTTCTGAAAAAGAGGAGCGGAGTGGGTGGTGGAGCTGTCAGGACCTGGACAGGGCGGCGTCAGCGTGCGCTCACTGCTCGAGGAACTGTATGTGCGAGCTGGAGCCTGCAAAGAGTGGGGGCTCATTAGGTACATCTCTGGAATACTACGCAAGAGAGTGGAGGTCCTCGCCGAGGTCAGTGAGAAGTCCGGATTATTTTTATGGCAACAGTCAATCAGTTAGCTAATCAGATAAAAACCTTAAAGTTCCAAATGAGTCTTAAAAAGTAGAGAAAAGTACATAAAGTGTTCTGTACAGAAATGTCTGGATAAGTGTGTGAAATATGTTTTTAAAGGCTGACTGACTGACTCTTTTCTGATGTATTTTTGTTGAAGTACAAATGATGGATGCAGTGATGATGATGATGTCATTTTCAGCATGATGCACCACATCAAGCATTGAGTTGACTATTTTTGGGCATCAGTACCTACTGTATGTTTTTGAGCATTATCCCAAATATCTTTGATCTCAGATCAAAATTTTTATTCCTAATTAGCAGAGTACATCAATTCATATCCCATTAAAATAAAAAAATAGTCAATGAGAAAACCCTGGAGCTGTGAAGAAAACACAGAGAAGCTCCAAGCCAGTCTGAATTTAAGCTTATTTAGTTTAATTTTATTGATATTCCAGCAATGAAACACAATGACTACTACCGACAAAACTCTGCATGGCTATCAGATCAAATCATTTCTGATTGGCTCTTTTTTTTCTTATCACATTCCAGCTCCAACACTCAACTATTGGACAAAAAATAATTTGAAGTAATTTAACTTTTATTGCTTTTAATTTCAACTTGCAGTCTGTTCTGATGTTTTATAGCGTCAATGACCGATTTGAGGACAGTGAGGTTCACTGTGATTCGCTTGTGAGAATTGTTGCCTTGCACATGGTGGGTTATTTTAATCACTGTATTCCTTTTTTTGTGTGTTTCTCTCAGGCCTGCACAGATCTGATTTCTCATCACAAGCAGCTGACTGTTGGTCTTCCTCCTGAACCAAGAGAAAGAGTGATCACCATGTAAGACGTTCATGAGTTGCAGATCTTTTTCTCCTTCACTAAGGCCTTTACTAACAACATGAATGCCCTGTTCTTCTCAGGCCACTTCCCCCGGAGGAGTTAAACACTCTGATATATGAAGCCAGTGGTCAGGATATCAGCATAGCTGTCCTCACTCAGGTAAAGCTGTCACATTTTAAACCTCTGTCAGGATCTTAAGGGATGCTTCCTATCCGCCTGTGACTCGTTTGTGTTTCTGTTAAAGGAAATCATGGTTTATTTAGCCATGTACGTTCGCTCCCAGCCCGCTCTTTTTGGCGACATGCTCCGCCTCAGGATCGGACTCATCATGCAAGTGATGGCCACCGAACTGGCTCGCAGCCTGCACTGTTCAGGTGTGGGAGTGGCGGGGAGGAATCAAAAACATACATGTGGACAGATCGACACAAGCGGAAGCAAACAGTGAACGCTTTGTGATGGTTTTGTAGGAGAGGAGGCGTCTGAGAGTTTGATGAGCCTGAGTCCGTTCGATATGAAGAATCTGCTGCATCACATCCTCAGTGGCAAAGAGTTTGGGGTTGAGAGAAGCAGTGAGTTTTTACCTCTTTTTTCTTTAGCTATCATCAAATTATGTTAGTTTTTTTCACTTTATCTCTATTGAAAGACTTTTGATGCTGTAAAGGAGTGATTTGAGTCTGCATCTCTGCATTAAGGTGATTCAAATCTGCTCGTATTGTTTGTATTACATCAAGGCCTTATTGCATGAATCAAACTAGTGAAATTTCAGACGTTACTTGATTAGCTGAGTTGGTGAATTAAAAAAAAGACACTAACTTAAAGCCACAAAATGTAAGTATTCACAAGCTGCAAACCTTTGCTGCTTTTACTCAACCATAGCCTCTGATTGATTCTGATTAGTGAAAATGTTGAAGTGCTTTGAATCATATGAAATTAAGCAATTTTGGAGTATGAAATAATCTAATTTATCCTCATTAAGGACAAGCCAATGTTTCTTATTAGAGATTATTTAATCAGGGAAATGTTGAAGCGCTTTTGTATTTTAGATTATTTCATTATAGTTCTCCTGCTAATGGATTTAGGTAAATAATTCAATCAGTCAGATAAGGACCCTTCCAGACCAAAATGAACTGACTGACCCGACTCAGGGCCAATACCTCGGGTAAAATATATAAAAAAAGAAACTGAATTTTGACAAACAATAATTTGAGATTATACATGAAGAATCAAACAGGACAATTTAGATTCATGAACCAGGAATAAAGTAGAAAAAAACTTTACAAAATTAAACACATTTAACATGATGCCAAGCTGATGTGTGGAAGTTTTCTGAATTGGTTTAGTTTGCAGGTGTTTTTATATATTTTGTTGTCACAGTGGTTCTGACCACAGAATAATATCAATATCATATTTAGAGTAAGCTATATTTCCATCCCTTTGTTGTTTGCGTGGGCTGCACAGAGGCGCAGTTGGAAGCACTGTTGCCTTGCAGCAAGAAGGTTCGATTTCCAGGTCTTTCTGCACGGAGTTTGCATGTTCTGCGTGTGCATGCGTGGGTTCTCTCCAGGTTCTCCGGCTTCCTCCCACAGTCCAAAAACATGACTGTCAGGTTAATTGGTCTTTCTAAATTCTCCCTAGGTGTGAGTGTGTGTGTGTGTGTGCATGGTTGTTTGTCCTGTCTGTCTCTGTATTGCCCTGCGACAGACCGGAAACCTGTCCAGGATGTACCCCGCCTCTCTCCTGAAACGTTTTCTGGAGATAGGCACCAGCCGCCCTCCTGACCCCAGTGGGGACAAGGGTGTACAGAAAATGGATGGATGGATGGATGTTGTTTGCGTGTTTTTCAGTGCGTCCAATCCAGTCCACAGCCACTAGTCCTGCGATCTCTATTCATGAACTGGGCCACACAGGAGCCACAAAGACTGAACGCACAGGGATTCACAAGTTAAAGAGCGAAATAAAACATGTGAGTGAGAAAGAAGATTGTCTGTCTCTCTCTCTTCCTCTCACTCTCTCTCTATTTAACATTGTTCTTGCTTTTAATTGCAGCTGGATGGCTCTCGACCTCTCAGTGTGGGTTATCTTTGATAATTTCTATCATGTGTTTCTAACCTCGATCTAAAATAAAAATCAAGTCGCCGGTTCAATTCTATCCACCAATCACATGCTGCCTGTTAACATTTTGTGTACCACAGTGGCCTCCATAGCTGGAGTGACTCTCCTCATGACGAATCAGCAGGAAAACATGCTGTGCAGCATGCTATGCATCCATCTGCAGTGTTTTTTTTTTTTTTGTAGAAGACCAGGACATATAAATGTCTGTAACTTTACAATCTCTTTCACCAACTTAAGCCATGATTAAGCTGCTTTGGGATCGTCTGCCCTTATATTTCTTCTTCTTTTAACATGTCTTTTTTTGTGTCTATGCTTTACCATGTATAAGTCTGCATCATGAGATTCATGTGAGCCATCTCAATCTGTCCTCTATCCATGTTCCACGTGTAGATCTTCAGTGGCGGTCTTTCCTTGAGTAGCAATGTAACTTCCCCTCGCTCCACGGTAAACCATTTCATTTCAACTGCTTCACACTGGCTTGCTTCATCCCTTTCAGGGTCATAATGTAGTATGCCACATATACTTGATGATTTCATCCTTAATTTAGACACCTGTCTGTGATTAGCCCACATAAAAGGTTGAGAATGGCATTATGTCAAGTTGTTGTGGGCTAGTGGTAACATGTTTTACTAAACTAACGCTGCAAAAACACAAAATCTGACCAAGCATTTTGTCTAGGTTCTAGTGCAAATGTCTTAGCACACTTGAAATTTGACAAAACTAATTTACAGGTAACGTTTTACCAAGACATAGGAGCTTGCTTTAAGTCAGTAATTCTTTAATATTGATTTAAAGCAAGTATTAGTTCCACTGGCTGATTGTTTCACTTATATTATGGGAAAAAAGGTGCTGTTATAGTGAAACTAGTACTTTTCCATCAATATTAAGAAATTATTTACTTAAAACAAGCCCTTAGTAAGTGGTAAGAAGAAACACATGTGTGGCAAGGAAACAAAAAAGACAGTTTGTAAGAACCAAAGTTTTAAAGACAAATATAAAATGTAAAGGTTCAAAGGCACATACACCTTCAAGAGCACTTCTTAAATATCTGAACAATCTAAGGAATACATATTAGTATTAGGACAGATATTAATGGGCATCAAATTGATTTGTGCACCATAATAAATACACAAACGTTCTAAGTGAACTCGCATGCACATCTATGTTAAAGTGGTAGCTCCTTTTTATTTTGCTTATTAATCAGAGACAATACAATCTGCTGTAGTCACACAAAGATATCTCATTAATGTGTGTAACTTATTTCAGTTTGTGCATACACAATTGTTTACAAAGCTAGAACTTGTGATATTGCCAGTCTGAACTTATATATTTTTTTAAAATGGCCCATTTTGCATGAGTGACTGCATGGACTGTTGCAGAAATTAAAACAACTATTTGTGTGAGACAGAGAATACAACAAGCCTGTGTGTGTCTGTGTGCTACTAATCTCTTTATTACACAGAACTTATCTCCACCAGTCACAAATGGGTCAAGGAGCTCTAACATTAGCCCAGTGTTGTGGAAAAAACTGCAGTTACTTCTGACTTGTTTAATGGGCTCAAATAAGCTTGACAGTAAGAACAGTGGTGTGCTGGTCCTGCAGCGTTGCAGCAGCCCCTCTACCCCCAGTGGAATGCTGTCCCCAGTGGGACATGGCCTGGGAGACGGGCAGCTGCACTGGGAGGAGAGGCAGGGCCAGTGGCTGAGGAGACGGCGGCTGGATGGAGCAATCAACAGGGTGCCGATGGGTTTCTACCAGAAAGTTTGGAAGATTCTGCAGAAGTGCCACGGCCTGTCCATTGATGGATACGTGCTGCCCTCGTCCACCACAAGAGAGGTAGCACGCTACTGCTAGCTCTGGAATTTGGGCTGCGTTCACGTCCATGGATGTGTGACTTGAAGTCTTCTTGTGCAGATGACAGCAGGAGAGATCAAGTTTGCAGTGCAAGTGGAGTCTGTCCTGAACCACGTCCCCCAACCGGAGTACAGGCAGCTGCTGGTGGAGACTGTGATGGTTCTGGGTCTGGTGGCTGATGTGGACGTGGACAGCATCGGTGGAATTATCCATGTGGACCGCATTCTGCATTTGGCCAACGATCTATTCCTAAGTGACCAGGTACGGCTCACAGGGCTTATGGAAAACCATTGGACATCTTAGAAATTTCTTCTGTTTTTTTGCCTTTTGTCACCTAAATGTTTCAGCTTACCAAATATGTTTAATGTCAGACAAAGATAACGACTTTCAATGAAAGATTATCAGTCTTGAAAGGGTTACAGAACCATTTTTTAGACTTTGGGACTGCAGTGAACCATAGTTTTTTCCACAAATAGAAGCAGTGTTCAGTATTTTTTTCCAGGTTATTTTTGGCTGATAATAAAATTTAGTTGATGTGTGGATTACCTGAAAGAGTAAAACAAACAAAAAGTGAACTTGACTGTTGGGAGGGGAATTGCTTTTCACAGCCCTGTACTAATAGATATAGATTATGATAGATTAGATAAATGACAAACGCTTGTGGATTCCCCTTAGCTTAATCCATCTAATTTAAAATCTCCAGAAATCGCTCAGCGCCAGTGATTATTTCCTCGAGAAGGACCCAGCTACTGGAATTTGCAACTTCTTCTACGACAGCGCCCCTAGTGGCAGCTACGGCACCATGACTTACCTCTCCAAGGCAGTCGTCACTTACGTCCAAGACTTCCTGCCAAGTTCCAGCTGTTTGATGCAGTGAAGAAACCGACTCCAGAAAGCCGAATAAAGCCTTTCTGGCAGCAGAAGGGTTAAGCTTCTAATCTGTAACTCGTGTGGATTTTGTTGTTGCTAATTATTCAGTAAACAGTAGCTCTGGTGTACTGATGCAGCATCGCAGCGTTGGCAGCTCACAAATTATCCTTGTTTGTCTGCATTGTGATTGCTGTTCAAATATATGTGTACATTTTAAACTATTTAAATTCCAAATTTGTAACAGGGCAAGCACAGATGTGTGGTTTTAGGTCATATTGTAATTTATTTCAATCCTTTGGATTTAAGTGAAAACTTTAGACTACTGAACTGATTTGTTAATCCTCATAAAATACTGTGATCTTTGTCCACGCTACTTATTTCCACTACTTATTACTGTTGTTTTATTTATTCGCAAGTTTTTGAATTTTATTGTCCTAGTATAAATAAGACCGACTTAGAATGATGAAAATAAGTAACTTTAGTTTTCTTTAAAAGAGAACCTTTTAATTAAAAAAAAGATTATTTATCGGTGTGTCTGGATATGAATGTCACCCCATATTTATCCAGCATGTTGATGGTTTGTTCATTTGTTTGCAGTGAGAACAACTACTCTTGTGGTATTATTTTCAGGATTAGTCTATTGCTAGTCCTTACAAAGTCCTTCGAATATTTATTTAAAGAAATATAATAGTTTTGCTAATAACTGCAGATAGTAACAGCAGACTTGATATCTGCGCTGACTGCATGCACCATCAATTGTGTACAACAACAGAAAGGTTCAGATCATGGTGCATTCTTTCTGAAATAATAAACACTTTTACTACCTGGATTCCTCTCGTTGCCTACGCTCTGAACGTCCTATTCCATACCACCTGCAGCGTGAGGAAAAAGAAAAGGCGAGAAGCTGGCGAGAGGCGAGATGAGTCAGCACAACGTGAAAATGACTGGATGAGATGTTTCTCTTTCTGAGGTGTGAAGTGAAAGATGGTGCAGTAAAAATCACATTAGGAGCAGCGTAGTTACAGCATAGTATATTTATCAATTTTATAGAAAAATGGTGTGTTGTCCAATACCGATGTGTGAAAGACTTCAGGAAATCTCCGAGCTCCTCACCGCTGTTTGGTGTAGATTCATTCTGTCCAATTGTTCAACTTTTAGTGTTTTGTAATAACATGTTAAAATGTCAATTTTTTTTCTTTAAAACTATTAATTCCACATACTTTATTAAATACAGCAGGTTAGTGTAGACTTACACTAACAGTGACACTGATGATATTAAGAATATGAATTAGGCTTTCTACAATAATATAGAATTGAAGTATTTTCCAAGTCTGGGTAAGTATTGGAAGATAAAATAGAGAATATTTATCCTATCCTATTGCCTGAAAAGCTGAAAAGTTACAGGCAAAATAAAGGCGAAGGACCAGGAACCAGAAATGAATTATTAATATTTCAATAAAATATTTAAAATACCAAGTTGTCAGTGTTAAACAAAAGCCCGATGTCTAGCAGAGGAGATGAAGAGCTCAGCCAGCGGAGGGCGCTGTTGTCTTAAGCAAACATTTCTTCCAGCTGAAGGAAGACATAGGATGGGAGGCCGGACACGCACACTTATAACCTCCTCTTCTGTTCAAACACAAATGAGAGCAGCCTCCATTCTTCTGGTTGCACTCATTAATATCTGGAGAAGGGAAACAGAAAAAAAAATATTAATGAAACAAACAAAAATACTTGCTGTGTACCCATGAAGTTACTTCTGTACTAATTCCTGCCTCGTTGCAACTCTAGTTTAGTCGCATGCCTAATTTGTGCAATATCAGAAAAAGAGTGATTTAGTTGGTTTTGTCTTAATGGTTCAATTGTATCCACACTTTATAAATACACTAACTTTTGCAATGTCGCCCGTCTCGGTGCAGTGTGTATCCTCGGGGGCAGATGCAGCGGTGGGAGCCAGGCAGATTGATGCACTGCCATTCACACATGTTCTCCAGGCATTCGTTTATATCTGCCAACAGAGAAGCATAACTCAAGTTTGGAAAAAAACTGAACTGACCCATTGAGTGCATCAATTCATCCCTACCTACGCACTCCAGCTTTGGATTTTGTCCTGTTGAATTTTCTGGTAGTGTAAGTGGTTTCTTCCTGTATCCAGGTGGACACTCTGCAAAGCAGCTGTGTCCGTCTCCTGCTAAGATGTAGCCCGAAGAGCAGGAGCACCTGTAGGATCCTGGCAAGTTGTGGCACCGCAGCTTGCAGGGTCCAAGTCCGTTATTAACTGCACACTCATCTATGTCTGGATTAAATAAGAACATTTAGAACCATTTTGCTTTTTGTCACACTTAAGTGTTTCAGATCATCAACCAAAGTTTGATATTAATCATAGAGAACCCAAGTAAATTCTAAATGAAGTTTTAACATTGATGATTTGATTTATGAAGGGAGCAAGGCTATCCAAACTAACCTAGTCAAGGTCCAGGCTTAAATCCAATTGAGATGCTGTGACAGAACATTAAACAGACCTTTTATGTTAAAACAAAATCTAAAGTAACTGAATGATAACATTTATAAGCAGATAGTGGGCCAAATTTCCCCTATAATGAAGTCAAAGACTGACGGCAATTACAAAAAGGCTTGTTTCATTTATTAGCTGTTGGAGGCAATTGCTTTTTCAGTCAAGGTCAGGTTATTATAAAAGTAGTTTAATAATCGAAAACACTGAAGTGTGATAAAAAAAAGAAGAAAAAAACGGAAGGAGTCTGTTTTTCACAGCACTCCACCATAAGGCGCCACAGCTCAGTTTAATATTGAGTAAATGCTTTCCCACCTTGGCAGCGGCCATCTGCACTCAGCCGGCTAAAGCCATCTGGACACGAGCAGAGGAAGCTCCCAGGAGTGTTAACACAGCCAAACACACAACCTGTGACCGCTGCCGGCAGCAGGCACTCGTCAACATCTGGAAAGATGTGGAGAAAGATAGTCTGTTTACAAGAGGAAACTCACATAAACACGAATGTGGAAGGACACACAGTCATCGGCGCACCGACGCAGGAAGCCTGGTCAGGAGTTGGTTGGTACCCGACATGACAGCCGCACCTGAAGGAGCCAAATGTGTTGATGCAACTCTGCTGACACTGATGCTGCCCCTCTGCGCACTCGTCCAGATCTGCATCCAGAGGAACAGATTATATCAACGCTCGGTGCAGAGTTCAAGCATTAATGAATTATTTACACTCGCACTCTGTCTTTCGATATGTTGGAAAAGCTGGTTGCAGCCACTGAGACAACTGCACAGACTGCAGGGGAAGGAAATTGAGGAGCAAACAAATATGACAGGTTGTATTCTAAAACTTCACTGGTATGTCTCTATGTTGGCCTGCTGTTATGGCCTCTAATGAGCAAACCATAACCCAGATGTTTTCCTGCATCCTGTCCCTCAGACAGGAAACAGAGGAGCGCAGAGGAGAGGAGTCTCTGCTGGAAGATAGACCAACATTTCTCCAGCCTCATCTCTGCCCATGTTTTGGGTTTTTCCTTTCTTTCTCATAGTGCAGAGGACCAAAATAAACAAATAATAATGACAGGTTGTCAGGGAGCAGGTATGTGTATAAACTACTAGGTGTCTATAAGTGCTGCAGTGATCTCATAAATCTCTCAGCATAATTGGGGTAGTCTGTGAACTTTGACACATCAAACATCCTAAATGTTTTGCTTTGCAGGAACATGACTTAGGAGGTACCAGCAGCGAGGGATCAATGCTACAAAACCGTCCTGGCAAAAAAAAGAAAAAAGAAAAAAAAAAGAATCAGGTGTATAAAACAATATGCTCAACCTCGACGGGTCTGCTCATCACCCAGCAGAGCGAAACCAGATCTACATTGGCACCAGGTTCTGCTTTGTGTCTCATTAGAGTTCTGGTTGTAGTTTGAGGAGTGAGAGCAGAGCTCATTGTTAACTGGACGAGGTGTCAACTCTAAAAAAGAAGAGGTGACCTGATCATCCGTTGGACAAATTACTAGCATGAGGGAAAATTGTCTTTAAGCACTGCGTGGGGTGCAACTCAGCAAGAGCTGACAGGACTCATCAATAGTTTAAATCATCAAACTAGTTCATAAAGTTCACCTTGGATCTTAATTATTGATACAACAACCAAGAACGTTGTCAGCAGTCTTAGATTTTGCTTCTTAAGTTAACAATTTTATTATGAAAATATCTGTGAAGGACTCATCTCAAGGACAGGCTACATTAACTGAGCAGCTTTCTTACGCTGTAATCTGCAAATTTTAAACAATCAATCAAGACGGCAGATGATGAGCTTAAACATTGTGACGGATAAGAGAAAAAAAAATTGGTATAAACTTTTGGTTATATCAAGACAATTTTCTTTCATTATGAAAAAACTTTGACCCCTAAACGTGTTGCTAATATTGCTGCATAACAAAATACAATGAAAATGTGGTAATTCTGCCTAAATAACAGTAAAAAGTAACATAAATGTGCATTCAATGAGCTACACTGAAATAACGGAATAAAAACAGTTACATTTTACATACTCCTAAATTTGAACTAGAAGACTCACGCTAAATGTTGTAACATAACATTTTAAGAAAAAATAAACAATGCAATCAAAAGTTGGTAGTAAAGCTGGCCTGGATAATTCAGTTCTGCCAAACTAGATAAAAGTCTGTTTGATTAGCAGACTGTAAAGTGGAAGAAAAACAATCTTATGAGGAAAACATTTGTGTGGCTTTATCCGAATTTCCTGCTGAATCATGTGAAGTTTGCACCACTGAGCCAAACCTTCTGGAATTATGTCCTCTAAATTAAGAAGAAAGATAAGTTGCATGAGAAAGCAGTCAAGTAATCCCCCCCCCAAAAAATAAAAAGCAAATCCGACCACCTACCCTGACAGATGGGGGTGACTCCGCTCCACCCGCCTCCAGGCTGGCAGTAGCTGCTTACGTCTCCATGAGCCAGAATATACCCACTGTAACAGGCGTACTGTATGTAATATTTAAACTCACTGGGGCCTGGGTTCTCTAGATTGTGGAAGTAAAACGTCCCGTGAAGAGGCACAGGTGGGTATGGGCACATAGTTCGAACATGCACAACTGGCTTTGAGGTGCTGGACTGTGTGAAGTTGTGAATTTCCCTCCAGGAGGGTCTCAAGTCAGTTGAGTTGGAGACGTCTGAAAGAAAGGTGACGTTATCCGAGATCTGTGTTTGCGTGCTGGACTGGGTGGAACTGGGACCGGAGGAGGATGAAGCCAAGGAAGAAGTAGTGGACCGGTGCAGAGCTCCACTTGCAGGTGCTGCAGTAACAGCGGGACCAGCTGGTGCAGGTGTGGTTGAAAGACGCGGCTCGTATGCTGAACGCTCTGTTTGATGAGCAGACTGGACAGTGGGAGAAAAATTATCTTCTGAGGAAAACATTTGTGTAGCTTTATCCGAATTTCTCGCTGAATCATGTGAAGTCTGTGCCACAGTGCCAAACCTTCTGGTTCCTTGGGTTGTCTCTGTCCCATCGCTGGAACACTGACTCCGCTCAATGAGGTCGCCTCTTGGGTTTGTTAGATTATATCTCTCACCCTTTAACATTTTGAATGGCGCGTAAGGCAAACGATCGAAACTGAGGCGTGCTTCTTTGGAAGCCCCGCCACCGACAGCTTTGAAGTGGAGGAGCTGATGTTTTAAAGCTGCAGAAATCTGGAGTTTCTGGAGCGCGTTCAAGTCGTAGAGGCTGTTGAGTGAAACTGAGCTCATAATGTCTGCCTCTGAAACAAAAAGACAAATGTCACATGTTTAATAATATAACAACATGAGTGTGTCTTAAGAGAGAAAAACAGATGTTTCCACCTTCACCTTTGCAGACTGGCTTTGTGCTGTTCCAGGTGTGGCCCTTGCAGTATATCATTAAAGGGCCGTGTAAGCGAAAGCCTCTATTACAGCTGAACTCTGTCCAGGAGCCATCCTCATTCATCCTGCTTGTCCCGTGGTTGATCGAGCCTGGATGGGAGCACCCTGAACCTGACCAGGGTGGGTATTTTTAAGAAATGTGTTTTCCTTTCAATAAAATCTTAAAAAATGTCCAAGTTCTGACTACCCTTGTTCTCCCCCAGTACTTCAAATTAAACAGCTAATCTATCCAGAGAATAAAATCATTCAATCTTGGCGATTAGAAGAAAATTAAACATGTTACCAACACAAACCGGGAGCTCTCGAGACCAGTGTCCAGACACACAGCTGTTGGTTTTGTGTCCATGGAGCTTGTATCCCGGATGACAGCGGAAGATCACCATGAGTCCACCATACCGGAAAAATGTCTGTCCATTGTCCAGATTCTTAAACCCACTGCATCCCGTGTCTCCAAGCACTGCAAGACAAAGTTTCGCCGTCAGTGCCTGAAATCACAGCTGTCCTCAGCACCTCCACAACCTCAATTTCAAGACATACCTGAAACCTGGACCAGAGCCAAAGTGACCAGTGGCACCAGGAGTCCCATCGGAGCTCCTGTCTGACTGTGCGCTCGGGATATAACTGTAATCATCAGTACTGCAGCACCTCTATGAATGTTTGAGCAAGGAAGATGGGAGGAGCAGAGACAAAAAAAAAAAGACTTGGAGAGTGCAAGTAGGAAGCCTTTGAAAAAGTAGAGTCCAGAAGAATGAAAATCCCAGAGGAATCAGGTGAAGTAGGGAGCAGGAAGTGAAGCAACGGCACAAATGCTAATTAGATACAGAAGCGACAAAGTCTGTCTTTAGACAGCCTTACCTCTTTATATTGCAGTCAGCTTTGCTAAAACAGTTTCTACACTTCTTGCATCGACTTTGTGTTCACACACGTCTAAAACCTACTGCTTCAAAAAACTCCAACTCCCGAGCTGATAGGATGCCCGGGGTCTGTAATCACTGAGGTAGAAAACCAGAGTATAGGAGCCAATTACCATGCAAGCATACACCAAAGCAGTCACTTTGAAACACTTGTGAAAAATAAACATTGTTGGGAAGCAATTTTGTTTTTGCATTCATGGGAAATGTGGTTCTGGATAAATACTGCTTGTGAATTTGTAAATGTAGGAAAGAAAAAAAAAGTTCATTTTTTGCAAATTTCTTTTTTTTTCATTTAAACAAAACAAATAAATAGCAGATATTAAAAGAACCTTCAAAAATCAACACTGGAGGTTGCAGTCGTTTGGAGGAGTGCAGGTGTATCTCTTCGCATCGAGTTTATGTCTCCTTTTCTTTTGCCTTCTTTCAAATACTCAAACAAACTTCTCTTTATGCACGTTTTCGCTCAGTTGATGATCTTTAATGTCCAGTTTGTGCACCACCCTGAAGGCCTCCAAGAACTCTGTGAAGTCTATGCTGCCGTCCTTGTTGAAGTCGATACTGCGGGCCAGCTCATCGATGGCTCTGTTGTCAATGGCAACTCCCAGGTGAGCGCTGAAAAGGCGCCAGGTGTGGCGAAACTCCTCAATGGAGATCAGACCTTAACACATCCACATCCACATCCACCATGAACACACTTTAATTGGCGGAGAACATGATGAACCAACTTAAAACATGCTGTAGAGTTTTATGTACCTGAATGATCTTTGTCTATGATGTTGAAAATGATCTCGATGTCGGTTCTGTATCTGAACAGAGTTTCAGCCAAGTTGGGAGCAACCTAAAAAAAATAAAAACACATATGCAGTAAATATAACATAATTACCATTATAAGATTTGTCTTTTAGTTTCACATTTCCTATCTGGGATTAGTAAATATTTGTTCACACAGCACTTGGGTACTTTATCTTCTGACCTGAGGCAGAGGAGCTCCTGGTCCCACATCCTCAAAGCAGGACTGATACTCAACACTGCCATCTGGTGCCAAATGGACTAAGTGTGGACGAAGTGTCCGCCAGGGTAAGTCCAGTCTCAGGACAGACTCCAGCACCTTGGCCCATTCACCGACTGACACGCAACCTTTAACAAAGGAGTTGCTGCTAAGGTAACGGCTTCATGTGATGATAAGGGTGACCCCCGTGTGGTGCTAGAAGGAGCAGAGAGTACCGGTTTCATTTGGGTCGTACTGCAGGAAGCCTGTCATCAGCTCAGATCGATGGGCGAACAGTTTCTCCTTTAGAGCCCTGAGAGCAGAGCCTTCAGCTGCACGAACTCTGCAACAAAAATAAAAAACAAGGTCTAAACCAACAATTTTATTTCAATATTTTATCCAGAATGATAATAACATTCAAGATAACCAAAGCTGGGGACACTATACAAAGTTCACAGTGTTTAAAGACGAGGAATATGCACTTAGACTGGTTCCAGCAAATGTTTCTGTGACGACTGACTGGGAACCACACACCTGACAGCTCTGCCTGATGGGTGATCACAGATTAAAGTGGTTCCTGATGTGGGCCCTGTGGCTCACTACCCCAGGTGGCATGCTGCCTGAGGGCGGCACATGCATGTGATGTGGGGCTCGGGCGAAATCAGCTACTTGCACATAGCATAGCAGTTTTCTATTGTTTATTTGCAGATCCACTTTACAGAAGAAGGCATAGCTGTATTAGTTAAGGGTGGTTCTGATTCCATTATATCCAAGAGTTATTTCACTTTTTTGGGAGCTTGTGGCATAGTCAGCATTTGTTCAAAATGCAAAATACGAGAGCAAATCAAACCTGAACTGGATAGTTTCACACGTTAACAGAGATTCTTTAAAATATGGAAACTGTTGTCTGTTTTATAGTTTATTCCATTTCTTTTAGGGTGCAGAAAGAGGGACTCCCCTAGAGTCCCAGTGGTTTAAGAGTCAATACTGATCACAGACCACAAAAATCTTTGAGAGAAAGAAAAGAAAGAGAAGGATGAGGTGAAAGAAGGCAAACATGGATTAGCATCGGATAAATCTTATGTACTACTACTGCAGGTAGTAGTAAAAAATTTAGGAGCGATTGCATTGCACCTCTGTGTCAGTGTAAGCCTGCGGGTTGTGCGGCTGACTTGGTATTGGTAGAAGCGAGGCACCAGTTCCTTTCCCAGTTTGATGTAAGCACCACGGTTGCTTCCCTCCTCATAGTAGTTTGATGCTGAGAAGATGGTGATCACCTATAAGATTTACAAGTTCGTCTGTGCCCGTTCATACATGTCACAGTTTTTTGGGCAATATGAGCACGTTGAATGTGTCCTACCCGTCCGCTATGACAGAGTTCGTAACCCTCCTGTTTGCACTCATGAGAGCGGATGAGCAGCTGCAGTCCGTGCTTGTGCAGCAGCCTCTGAGTAACGTCAGGGCCGAAGTAGCAGCCTCCACCTCTGAAAGAGTTGGGGCTGCAGCCTTCCTGGGTTTTAGGGTCACTCCACAATATATCCACAATCTGGCAAATGCAAGAGTGGACACGGATGCTATATATGACACATCAGCTTATGAAACAGAGCTGAAAAATCTCTCACCTGTTTCCATTCCCGTTCCTGTTGTGGAGGTGATGGGAGAGGAACAGAGGACAGAGAGTCCAGGAAAGGCACCTGGAGGACATTGCAGGGTGTGCTGGGAGATGAGGGGTACGTTTGAGGTGAGATGCAGGAGGGAGTTCGAGGAGAGCAGAGCGAAGAACAGGACGACGATGAGGATGAAGATGACGAAGTGGAGGCTCCGCTATCTTGCCAGCTCAGCCTGCATCTCCTCTTTCTGAGGATGAGAGTAGGTAGCAGGAAAAGTCAGGATTTTAGTAAAATGAATAAATAATGACTGAATCCTCCAAAAAGGGGAACATCTGCAAATAAAGATAAGAGGTCAGACCTCAGAGTGGGGGTCCTGTGGTTCCCATTGTAGCTACGACTGCTGCTGGGACGAGAGATGTCCGTTGACCTCATTCTTTTGCCCAGTCGATGGGACTGACCGATGTCAAGCTGCTCCAAACTGCGTCTAGGAAACCTCAGGGCAGATTTCAGCTGAGAGGACATGATGTGAGGTCAACAACTAACATAGATGTTCATAGAAGAAGGCAGAACATCCTGCAAAGCCCCTAAATATCTCAACGGAAGTGATTTAAAAAGCTTTAGCTAGGGTTAACTGTGACAGTAACACATAGATGGTTTACTACAAACAAAATGGTGTAATTTCAAGTGTAGTTCAGTTTGAATTACCTTTAAGAGAAATAAAAAAGTGCTATTTTCAGTTCATAATTGTTTTGTGTCTCAAAAGACACCAAAACTCAAAAAAAGGAAATATGTTTCAAAATACAGTTTCCTGTTTATGTCCAGTTTTGTTTTCTTCTTCTTCTTTTTTTTTTTTAGAAAATACATAGACTTGTAAAGGTAATCATTCCCCTGCGTTATACTCCGGATAGCACAAAGTGACACATGGTCAGCAAAACTGTTTGAATATCTGAAAAGTGAATTATGCATGTCCCTTAAATGAACTAATTTATTCCATGCTGTCAGAGCAAAGGATGACTGAATACACTAACCAGGATGTATTTTGATGTGCAACATACTTTTCAGGTTTTTGTTTGAAAAATGTTTAAAAATCGACATTTCACAGTTGTACAGTAGTTTGTGGTAGTCCATCACTTAAAATCCAAATGAAAAACATTTAAGTTTGTTTTAATGTGACAATATGTGACGAACTTTAAAGGGTAGCAAGACTAAAGTAAGGAATCTTAATACCATCTGAATTACCTGTGATTTTTTATGCCCTCACATGACGGGGGAAAAAAAATCCCTGCAGTTTATAAAGCATAAAATAAAAAGGTAGTTATGGATTTTCTCTGACCTTGTGCCGCTCTATGGAGCTGAGCAATTCCAGATCAGTCTGGTCTGAAATTCCTCCGTGCACAATGAGGATCTTTGCATCAATGACTGTTGCGATGGGCAGAAGGCTGAAAACGTCCTGAAACAGCTGGAGGATCTCATGGCCATGAGTCTGCATGTAGTAAAACAAATAGATCTTATGATGGTGGACCAAAAAATCCAAAGGCTATCATAAAATCCTAAGTTATTTTTGTGAAGGAGGAAAAATGTCATTATAAAGTGGCTTTACCTTATACTTCTGCGTAACTTCTTTTGTGAATCCGTATCTGAGAAGCAAGCGAAAATTCTTGAGGACTTGTGGGGATGAACTTTTCTTTCTCCATGTTTTCTTCCCTCACACCCACCTGAGGTTCATGATGTGATCCTCGTGGTTTCCTCGGTTCAGGTGCATGTGGTCTGGGTAAAGCAGAAGGTAGGCAAGTAGGAGGATTACCACTTCTACCGACTTTTTCCCACGATCCACAAAGTCTCCATTAAAGATGTAGGGTGTCTCAGCAGAAGGCAGACCATTCTGGACATCAACAACAACAAAAAAATTAACTACATTTTGACCAGCACAAACGTTTAAATTTTTTATAAGCTCTGTTGTGCCTGTCTACAAACAGAGACATTTCTGCTTATGGACATTATTGCTTTAGGGTACCTTATAGAATATCAGAAGCAAGTCATCCAGCTGGCCGTGCAGATCACCTGCAACAAAACCCCCCAACAAAAATCAAAAACAAAAATTGCTAATTCTGATATGGACATACAGCTCTGGGTAAAAGGGTTACACACACTTGTGTACCTTGTGTAATCCAGGATTTCTGGATTATTTTGAATTTCTTTGACTTGTTCTTTTTCCAAAAAACAGACATTTCTTTTTTCAAAATAATTTGGACATTTTCCGAATTTTCCTTAAACCACACAGGGCCTGAATTATACAAACAGGCCTATTATGTATATTTATAGCCCTGCTAATTCATTGATTGTTGTACCTAGGCACTTTGCTTTTAGAAAACAGTGGGTATAATTCTGGCAGGACATCTGAAATCTTCTCAATTTGGTTGACTTTCTGGGTTGTACTCACAAATCTTCAAGAGGCTTAAGAAAACTGCACCAACTATAAAGCATGGCGGCAGTAGCATCATGCTGAGGACTTTGCAAAGTCATTGAAATAATGTGGAACAACCTTTATATTCTTCAAGTTAATGTCAGAGCAATTAAAAGAAGTTTGAGACATGGAAACAATTGAACTGTTTTGGTAGGACGATGATCTCAGAGTTGTTTCCACATTGGATGAGGAACATGTCCAAAAGATATAAAAATCAAAATACAATTAAATGGCTTAAACCGCAACTTCTATGCAAACATCTCCAATTGGCACCACCTCAACACAAACAGCGTGTGTTCTTTGCTTTTATCACAGGTTTTCTTAAGTTTAATGAGATGCAAGTTGGTGTGAGGAGGCAGCTGTGGACAAGAAGTTAAGTGCCTGATTAGTGTGCAAATATCTTCCAGCGCTGCTATTAAGATACAGGCAGTAGTAGTTATGACACATTTAAAGACAGCAGCGGTCATTTATTGATGTGTTTACTGACCTGACATGTTCACAGCATCAGAATGACAAATGTTTTCAGGTTTGCCTTAGTGTACAGAGAAAGGACAATGCTGGATCTAATTGTTAACGAGGAGAACTGAAATTGAGACTCCTCACCACATATGGTGATCTCCTTGGTGTAGGACGTTGACAAATGGACAATATTTGGCATCTGTTTGAGGAGCTTTTTGCTCTCGTAGAGCAGCTGCAAGACATACCTGGCATGTAGAATCTGCATGGAAACAGAGGCCCACCATATTCAAGACGCATTTATTGTTGCATCAGGACGAAACAAAATGTCACAATGGTACCTGCTGCTCTTTAAAAGCACTCAGGAGGGCGTTTGTATCAGAGACAGACAGAGGAAACAAAATACGAGGTCCAGTGTAAGACTCTGGGATGGGGATTGTTTTGTAGCAGGTCTCTCTGTCTAACCAGGGGTCGATGACGGGATCCAACAACTGGGAGATCAGGTCTGGAGGAGATGATATGTTCACAAGCTGAAAAACTCATTTCAGTTGTTCTTAGTTATCCCACGAGAACCCAGCTGCCTCAAAGCTTAGAAAGTACAAAGTCACTGTAAAGTACAGTGTAATGATGAAGGCCACTTGTATGACCTGAACCAAAATTAGAGCACTTCATAATAGATTCTGAGTCTGAATGGGTCAGAGGAACATTGATTATAATCAGACAAATTGTGAAATGAAAATATCCCCAACACAGACATTAATTCGAGGTGTCTTCCTGTAAGTAGCTTGCCACTGTATCACTTTCAGCTCTATGTGACATGAGAGCACTCTGACATGCAAATAAAAAAAAAAATAACGACCTCTAATTTATGCAAGCAAAAAGCAGACATCTACCTACAGGCCACTTTAGTAGGGACTATTGTCTGCTGTCCATTAAATTCCCTTTGTTCTGCCCTCGGTCTCTTGCACACACAAACAGAAAACACAGATGTCCGCGGCACACAATGACCACCCTGTCTGCATGACGGCTGAATATAAAACCATTGAAAGACGACATGCAGGACAGAATCGGCCGGGAGGATGAGCTACGGCCTAGCTTGTCGATGAAGCGACAAGCTGTCACACACACGCCTACACCCCCACACACACTGCGGCAGCTACACACCAACACGCTAGCCTCCACATTCATGATTGTAACTAAGCAACAGGGTGTACGTTGGACTTTCTTATTTAGACCAAAACATAGTTGTTTCACAAAAATTGTGCTCATTATGTGAAATTATATTTATTTCTCAGCAACTTAGCTCCAGCTGATGACTAACAAACACTAAAATGTCACCACTTACCGAGGCCTGAAGTAGTTTTGAATAACAGACCACACTAAATTGTAAACAACACGTTTGGAGCTATAATAAGAGCGTAAAATTGAACCTTACCAAATTTAGCCACCGATGGGATTAAAGTCATGATTCATGACAGGGGTCATCTAGCATTTACTGAAAACAATAAATCTGAATGTCAGCACCGTTTTAGTCTCACCAGGCCCGTTTCCGTTAAGGTGGGTGAAATTGTCCAGCATATAAGTGAAGAAACTGGACAGCTAGAGAGATCAAGACAAAAGGACATGAGAGATTTATGGTGGCTTCTTTGTAAACACCATTCAGATGCAGGTAACAGAGAGAGACAGAGAGACTGAGACCTGTAGCTGGTCCTGTTCGCCGGCATATTCGATGGACTGAAAGATGTTCCATGTGTACCTCCTTCGTATCTCCAGTCGGGCCATGTAGCGCCGGTACCACCGCTGGATCAAAACAGCTGCCTTCATTGCTGCAGGACAGTATCAGATGTTGGACTTTATAAAGCAAAGAAAAGTAGAATCGCATGCTCAGCCACATGGTAGATGATATAAGTTAGCTCCCTGAAGAACTTACATTGGCTTTACCTTTTTATGCTAAGATACTACTGTGCAAGTAAGAAGCATGCTACAAACCTCTGGACTACTAATCTTGGCAAAAAATGGTTAAAATCCCTTGGACGTTTTTTTTTCTGCCACATTGCAACATGAAAGTGTACATTGAGAGTTTACAGCATTGTCCTGCTTATCATCACCCATATTTTACTGTTCTTGCTGAAGAAAGCATTCCTACAGCATGATACTCCTACTACTATGTGCCACTGTCATATCAAAGCTCGTCCTTTTCTATCTCTTTCACAACTTTTTGTCGATCTGTCAGATAAAATCCCAATAAGACACCCAGTAGTTCAGAAAGCGCATAGGGTATTTTTCTTTTGCACGGTACTATACATATGCATCCATGTATACCATACAGGGGGAAGAGTCAAAGACTTAAAAAGATCTTACTGAGAGCCGGGCTGGGGCTTTTAATGGCTTCATCTGTGAGAGGAAACACGAGTCAGCACGAGAAGCTGGTAATTGAATGAAGTCATGTGCAAACACAGACACACATGAAGACACACACGCAGACAAACAAAGTAGGAGCGATAACAAGACACAAGGGAAGTTGTTCTGTTTTTCCAGTGGGACTGGAAAAACTGAACAAATTAAGCAAGCTTTGGGGAGTAACAACACTCATTAAAGAGAGGAGAAAAGACAAGCTGGGAGGAGAAAAAACTACTATCTGTCAAACATCTGTATGCGTGTGTGTGTGTTTGCAACATGTGAGCAAACACAGTGACAGAAAACAGCGAAACATGGAACAAACCACATGGAACCGCACATTGGTACAGTTAACCCTATTTTAAGAAGTGCTACTTAAAATAGGGCTAAACAAAAGAAACCAAAACAAGCTCTTAAATGAAGCGAGAGATTCAGATGATTGGTTTTACATCAGAAGAAAACAAATGGGTAATTACAGTAGTAGAGTGAATAACCTATTAATATTGATCACCTGCTGCACTGTCTTTTAAATATTATCACCTGGATTTATCAACTGGGACAATAAAGTATATTTCTATTTCATTAGAGGTGTTTTACTGTTTTAGTCATATTTTAGATATTGCTTTAAAAGTTAACATATTATTTTAACTTCTATTAAATCTTTATTCTTTGTTTATATTTTATATAACATACAACATTAAGCTTTGTAAATTAGTCTGTTTGCAAACAGAGCACCCATATATATATATATATATATATATATATATATATATATATATATATATAAAGATAGATAGATAGATAGATAGATAGATAGATATACAGTATATATATAAGTACTTTTACCTGTTTCCAGTTGCTTTACTTGCATTTCAGTAGCAACAGAAGTGCCACATCCCATGACGCTCAGCAGGGAGGTCCAGGGGTCACATTAGTCACTCTTTTCCAAGCCTTATGGGATTCCTTCGGATGGCAGCATGTGACTAATGACAATTATTATTAATTCCAACATTTCTCACCTTTTTAGTCATACATAAAAAAGCTATTATAAGCAAGTATCTGACACAATGTATTAGACACTTTTTGTCCAAAAAGTGTTTGAAATGGTTTTTTTTTTAAAGAAAATAATTCAATTTGTCTGTGTGGGCTGAGGCCCCTGTCTTACAAAATCTTAGCAACGCCCTTGCTGCTAACAGTCAATGCTTTATACGCGTCACCAAATTGCACACAAAAATATATGCAGTTACGGAAATAATTGCATAAAACTTTCTCCTCTTACGGTTTCATCAACAGGAAAGCTTCGCTTCCAGTAGTGCAAGTCGTTAAATCTTACCAGAAGCTTAAATCCGCGCGGTCCGCCTGGAATGATGGGAGCGCATCAATTCATGCGTAAAAATGTGCGTCGAAGCCAGCATGGAAAGGTCCAGCTCTGCGTCCTCTCCAAGAGCTGGAGTTGGACGTTCAAATGCGAGGAGGAAGTCGCAGCATTCCCAGAGAAGCTGCGGTGGCAAGAGGAGGAGCAGGGCGCACGGCCAGTGCTCAGAGCTGGGAGACGACGCGCAAAGGAGCAGCAGCTCCACATGCTACTCCGTATTTTAAATGGAGCCATCTACTGTGGCATAAAAGTCACAAATCTGGATTACAAATAGTCGGTGACATTATGCTCTGTGTACGCATTTGAAATGCTTAGGGATTTTAATTCTTTAAACATTTTTTAAACAAACTCATAAATGTGAGTAAAACTAAGCGGTACAAAGTTTAAAGAAAAAAACTAAAATAGTAAAACTATATGTCAAAATATATAGTAAAGCACATCGGTCTCAATCAACCACAAATCAAAGGTTAAGTTCGCCTCAAGCGTGATGCTCAATTTAAGAGAGCATTGCTGAAATTTACACCTTTGAGAATATATTACAGTCATTTACATCTTGAGTGTAGTTCTTTAATAGAGACTAGGAATAATTGGCACAGTTTAATAAATAAAACTTAATAGTGAACTGTGTTATCCATAAAATCCAACATTTAAAATGATATCTCAAATACTCTCAGAACTGATTAAAGTTCAGCGATGATTCAGTTTTTCTGAAATTTAAAGCCTTTCAAGGCTTATTTGAAAGGCTTTAAATAAGCCTTGAAAGAATTGCATCATACCAGCCTCATTTCTGAGGGAACGTTTGAGGAAAATGTTTTAAAAAAATAAAAAAACAAAAAATGGACCTTAGGCATGGCAGGTTCAATTGCCAAAAACAACCTTATAAATGGAACCAAACCTTAAGGTTTTCAGGGTAAATTCAAGGTTCAAACAAATACAAATTTCCAACATGAGAACATAGCAGTAGTGAGATTAGCATAGGGACAAATGCCCAAAACATACTCCAGTCCTCCTATCCTGCTGGTTTTGGCACATTCCTCAAACACCTGAAGTAAATAGTGTAGTTCTCTCAGCAGGACATAATGACCTAGAAACTGCAGAATGAAAGCTTGGACTTGAGCATCATTGCAATGCAGATATGGCCTAAGCCAGTTTGCAAGATTTGTCTTGTTTTACAGCTACAGGCAATACAGCTTGACAGTTTCACCTGAAATTATCTCAGTTCCCTACTGCATCCTCAACCATTAAATTTTCAGTGTTTCTATGCGAGTCAACAGGCATCCTGTCAAAGATCTGCCCAATCAAATTACACCAAGTGGCTCTTGTTTGTCCTGGCAAGAGGCGGTTATGTGAAATGTTCCCATCTTTACAGCTAGATGTCACTAGATTCTACATACCTGTAAAGCAAGACAGAAGCACTACAGTTTAAAAATTAACTTTTATTAATACCACAGTAAAAGTTTAAAGTCCAATACTTTATGCAGCAGCTCTTGTACGAGTCATCTTTTTTAAGAGCGCGATGGCAGCATCAACCTCCTGCAGAGTGACGAGTTTCAGTCTGTTGCTCTTTGACAGTCGAGACGCTTCAAAGCTGACCAGTCTGAGTAGGAGAGGTCTGGGGAAACAGAGATGCCGACTGGACAGGAAATCTGGAATTTCCATCTTTGCACAATGAACCTGTTAAGGTTGGGCACATTAAAAAAAAAATAAAAAATGTTAAGCCCAAGGATTTGAAAGTTGATTTTTATGTACAGGATAAAAATGTCTCATCCAAAACAATATCTTACATATACAGTTCTTAGACACAACACAAAACTAGCAGCTCTGACCTCTTTATGAGTTTTGTAGATGAATTTGGAATGATCTCGAACTCGCCTCGCTTTTTTTGCAGGAATCCAGTGAGCTGCTTGAACAGGTGCCTTCATTTTGTTGTGTTCAGTTGAAAACAGGCATCCGATACATATATAAAAAATAAATAAAGCTGCTAGCACAGCCTTTTACACTGCTCCCAAGAAAATCAGAGGCTCTGTGTTAGTACTGAAAAGGAGGTTTTAATGAACGCAAATTGAAAACAGCTTTGCTTAATCAGGCTCAATTACTTTCACCCACCTGGCTGTAAAGTCCTCAGTGGGGGATCAGGAGCTTTCTGCAGGAGAGAAAAATCTGGCTCAAATAGAAATAACAACATGTGGTCACACAATTTAGAGCTGCGCTTTGCTTTCTGACTGTTTATCTCTTAAAAATTGATGCAGAGTGGGATGCATATTTTCCATGTTCTTGACTTATTAATAGCTTAACAACAGAGTGGCTAAAAGAGAAATCCATTTTTTTCTTTATTCCTCCTATTGGGCTATTTATATATATACTCAATCACTCACTTGCCACTTTTTTGGTGTCTAGATGTGGGGAAGACAACTTGCTGAAGGTCATCATAAGCCTTTCTGACAGACACACAAGCCTCCACTCACATCCACACATGTGCGTGTGTGTGTGTGTACATAGGATTTCTGAGCTGACCCTTGTGCCATCCCAATGACTTCCAGCGATTTTGAACCTGCTGATGGCTGTCATGATGGTGTGTTACCGGCTGTAGGAGGGGCTTTGTCAGATAAGGATGGTATTAGGTAGGGCCATTAACGTCCTGTGGATTACTGTAATCCAGTCTCTCTTGTCCCTGCTGCTCACTCATTTGTGAGTCCAGTCTGGTGTGGAAGCGGGTTGGAAGATGGCGCTCATCATGCAGCATTCTCTACTCGCTTTACTTCTTCTAGGAACTGACGGTACGATTTCAATGACAGCAACTCAATCTGTCCTCACCTGCTCAGAAACCTAATCTGAAGTTTTAGAAAGCTGATATCAGAATGACTCTTTCTGTTGAAGAATCCAGCAGGATTTATGTCTAAGTTTGAAAGTTTAATTTTCTTATTGGCTTTGTTTACATTTATTTAATGTGGTTAAATTAACAGATTTTATCAACAGAGTGGATGTTTGTCGTGTCCTTAGCATCTTCTTGTTCTTTTTCTCTTCTCTCCCCGGTGTTGGCTGTTCCCCCCCCGCCCCCCCCTTTTTTTTCTGGCCATCTGGTTGGACAGTGCTCATTAGGATTCATGCTCAAGAGGTATGAAAACCCCTAAGATAATAAAAATATTGCAACCATTTAAAATCATGCAAACAAAAACATGTTGAGTTCATCAAATGCCACTGCATTTCTTTAATATTTTGGAATCAGACTGCCGCTTCTGAGGCATGGACCACCAAGTCTTGCAAATGCGACTGCGATGGAGCCGAATCTCCAACAGAGTTTTCCATCCTGGGGTCTGGCTCTATGGTGAAAGGAGTGGATTGCATGCCAGGTAAATGCTTCAGCACACATGCTTACACCTCTCTATCGCTCTTAGCAAACATGTTCTGTTTGAAGTGAATCTGCAACATTTTTTGTGAAATCTCATATTGGACTTATACTTAGAACCTAAAGAAGTACAAATATTAATTTCACACCAAGTTGGAGCTTACTGTAGCCACGCAGTAACTCCAGCTCCTCCAAACTAAGAATGATGGAAAATTATTCTCTCCCTGCCTGGATTGTTATAAACTATTTAACATGAGGAAGTAGATTATTTGATGAAATCATTATGTAAAGTCATTAAAACTAAATCCTCAGATTTCCAAAGATGAACCATTTGTTTGCACGCAGAGAGACAATGCGTTGGGCATGAAAGCGTCAGAGTCCAGATTTAACACCACAGGGTGGACATGCTCCACTGGGTATCCTCTGAGAAGGTGATGTTAGACGTTGCGTGACGACAGAGCCATGAAAAGAACAGAAGGGTAAAAACCGGAAACTTCAGACATAAAAACGTCCAATGACATCTTTGGTCTGAGGTTTTACCCAGCATTAAATCCATAAGAAATAGTTTGTTTTAGCTCTTCTGTAAATAACCAGAGGTAGACGCTCCAACCAGGTGAAGGCAGCAACGGTGAGCCTGATCAGATTTAAACCATGGCAGACTTGCAGAAGAGATCAACGCTGATTACAAGTGATACAAGTGAATAAGCGAGTGTCATCTGAGCCACAAATTGCATGGCAACCAGTGACAGCGAAGACACACAAGTTCAGCAGATAATCATCCTGCCAGAACATGATGCAGCTCCTATTAGACTGCACCAATCACAGAATAACAGAAACTAGCTATTAGTACAACACAGACCCTGCGATGATGAATGACGGGCCTGAATGAGTACTTTGTGCTGCGGTCGACATTTTGCCTCCCCCCTGTGTCTCACCTCCAGGAATTTCTATCATTTCAACCATCCGAACATTCATAAATTACAAAGGGAGGACTACGGAGGCATTTGAGTCATTGTTATGCAAACACTTATCTCCTGACTCAAACAGAAGCTCTACTGTGAACGTTGTAATGCTGGGATTACAGCGAATGCATCCCTTCCCCTGACAGTCTTGAAGCAGCTGTAAACAGAAGAGCCAGGTCTTATTGCATGTATCAACAAATCCACTCTCACTCACCTCCATCTTCTCCCTCGTTCATATGTATGTAGTGAAATTTCTATACCCAGCTTAGAGAAACGGAGAGGTTGCAGCACTGGGGCAACACGGAGCTACAGTCAAGAAGAGTGGACGGCCATCTGCTTTCCTGCTGTCCTAATGGACATCACTGATCTCTCACTGTGAAGAATTAAGCTGTTGGCTTTTAGGAAGAAATGTGGGTCACGTTGCGGCTGCACGCAGCGGGGGTCTTCGGTGTTGGAGGGCGTGCGAGGATGTCAGCAGGACCAGAGGGCAAAGCGGAAAGGATGAAGACTAAAAATCCAAAGAGGCTTTTGTGGTGACCATTTGGTGGTCAAAACGTCAGTGGCTTACTGCTTCTGTGCATGTCCTCCTCTCAATGGGCTCCATCTGTTCAGTCCAGGGAGGTTCTTTCCAAACAAATGGGGACAATAAAAAAGAAATAAAAAAGTTTGAATTGGTCAACTTTGCCTCACTTGCAGAGTGTCCGTATCACAGGCCTCTTGGATTCGAGGCAGGATCTGTGAGTCCAGACCAAGTCACCTGCTCTAACCAGGAGCAGTACACTGGGTGGTTCTCCTCATGGCTCCCGAGCAAAGCCAGGCTCAACAGCCAAGGCTTCGGGTAAGTCAAAGTAAAATTTGAATTGATTTAAAACAACAGAAACAATATATTTGCATTACTACAGCCATGCAGTGACGTAAATAAGTATCTGACAGGTTCTGATTGAGTGGTCTCGTAAGGCCACAGTTTTAGCAGTAATCAGGCCTGAACAATAAAACGTGGTCTGCTAGTTCATAATTTAATAAGGGGGCAGTTACATTTTCACAAAGAGCCAGACACATTATTTTATTATTGTTTTATTCTTGATGAAAGAACATATGATTTGAAAACAGTTTTTTGTGTTTACCTGGGTCATCTTTTGTCATGTCTTAAAATTTGATAGTCTGAAGCAAGTGTTGCAAAAACATATAAAGGACCTACAATGAAACAAAAACCTTTTCACAGCACAGTGTGATCATAACATTTAAATTTCTGCACGTTTTTATAGTCTGTTTCCATTTTACCACATGTTGCTGAGTTTTGTGCCAATATGATGGAAAAAAAAAAACACACAAAAAACTATGTTCTTACAATCTGTGTGGAACAGTAAGGATAAACACAATATGGCTCACACAACTGGTCAAGGTTGTGCAATATGTCCTTTTGTTCAAAACATGGAAATATGAACACCACAATGCCAAAATACACACACTAAGAGCCTCATTGTTTATTTTATCAATTAGATTTCTGCTAAATTAAGTCCTCATTCTTTAATATAACGTTCTATTGATATTAATGAAGACATTTGAACAGCTTCTGATTTTCCTCCTTAACTAAAAAAATGAATACGACTCGACAAATTTTAGTTCTCTTATAATAAAGCGGCCTGGAGTACCGGTAATCATGTAGGAGTTTTATTTTCACATCCCCGTTTCTTCTCCAAGGTGTGCTTGGCTGTCCAAATTCCAGGACAACAGTCAGTGGCTCCAGATTGACCTGAAGGAGGTGATGGTGGTTTCAGGGATCCTCTCTCAGGGCCGCTGTGACGCCGATGAGTGGGTCACCAAGTACAGCGTCCAGTACCGCACAGACGAGAAGCTCAACTGGATTTATTACAAAGACCAAACTGGAAACAACAGGGTCAGTAGAGCAACAACACCCTGGACAAAAATAATCTAGACTGTTTTGGGTGTATTGTGTAAAACTGTGTCGTTAGGTGACATTGATGCTGTAAACATGCTTTTGAAACATCATTTTATTTAGCAATTTTAAATGTTTCCAAAAATAACGTAACAAATTAGCAGTGGACAAACATACAAAATGTATTTTTATTTAAATAAGAATCTAAAGTACATCAATCAACTGCTTTCAGACACTTTTACAAAATTGCATGCTCAATACTTTTAGTAAATTTCTTGCTACATTCAAGCACAAAATTATTCTCACACCTGCTAGGTTTAGTTTTAAAGCAACATTCAAGGCTTACAAACATGTTTGTTCTAAATGAAAGTAACGTTAACGTCAGGGATAGGGAGAGGGTTAACCAAGACGCCGTGTTCTTCAAAATACCAGTGGGAATATGTAAAAAGCAGCTTAGCAATTATGAAAAGGGTTTAAAGATTTTTTTCTACTGATTATTAAATGGGATATAAATAAATTTTGACAAGTCATTGAAAACATTTAAATACAAGCAGATTTATTTGTATTTTTCCCAGCCACACTTCTTGGTTTAATTCAATTTGTTTTAAATCCAAATCTACCAGTTGTATGAAACATTTTCACCTAAGTTTATATATGTGCAGATGTAACAGATTTGTAAAATGTAGAAAATTATATCTTCGAAGAATTAAATAACCAGTCAGCGCTTACTTACAATTCTGAAACAACTTTTGGATTTTGGACACTAAATACGGTAGGAACAGTATTTGACTTAAAAGGACAGCTGAGATATTTGGAAGTTCTGTTAAGCTAAAATCAGATATAGTTTATATAGCTGGAAAATAAGATGTTATAGTGATGTATAATGTTATAGTAGAATAACTTTGAATTATGTTGTTATGGCAGTAATGATAATTGCACAGTCTTGTCTTCCAGCTGATTTTTAGCAACTTAGAACAACTCAAATTGAAAATATGAATTACTTCTGGATCCAGTGACATATTATTACATATGAATCATCTACACTTTTATATGTTGGTGTCCAGTTTGTCACAGTTTTCTCAGCTGAACAGTGATTATGATGGTTGATGTGTCGGTTTGACTCTGATAATTGTGACAGGCTTCAGTCGTACATCCAGCCTGTTCTTAAAAAGCTGCAGTCAGGTAAAACGTGGGTCTTTCAGACTAGCCTTAAGCCTTCCACCACTCTGAGGATTTACTCTTGTCTACAAACTCACTGCGACATGACATCTTTATACTTCGGGTAAGGGAGATATTACTGATAATACCTTAAAAGAACCTCACTTAAAAATCTCTGAGCTATCGGTTTATCCAGTCAATCCTTCACTGCTCTTCCTTTCTTCTCTAATCACACCTTAACATCACCTTCCTGATTTATTTTGTTTTTCCTCAGGTGTTTTATGGAAACTCTGACCGCTCTTCATCCGTCCAGAACCTCCTCAGGCCGCCCATTGTGGCTCGCTACATCCGCATTCTCCCCCTCGGATGGCACACTCGCATTGCTCTGCGCCTGGAGTTGCTGCTCTGCATGAAGAAGTGCATGTGAATCTCTCCTCCTTGTATCCCTCAAAGCGTTGTCCCAGACCCTGCGTAGCGTTTGATTATGTATTCACAGGTCTCCTGAAAAACAAATTGACCCTGAAATATTCATGACCTCGAACCGTTTTTACATCCGACGTGCTTCCATTAAAGTAGGTTTGTTTGATATGTACAACGTGCTTTCATTCAGTCCGCTCTGCTTTGTCTGTGCTACACCAGTCTCTCTCACCATTCTCAATGAGTGGCTCAGTTTGCAATGAAATGGCATAAATTCAAAGCAATAATTAGTGGCTGAGGAGAAGAGGCAGCGTTGCTATGAGGGGCTCGTCGCCACAGGTTTGTGGTGTTGTGTGAAGGAACCAGACAGTCCATGAAATACACACCGAGTCTATTAATAAGTTAAATATGTTACATTATGAAAAATATCTCACATAGATACAAAAAACAGAATTGTTTCTGTTTTTGAACCCAGAATAGCGAGATAGTTTGATTTTATTCTCTTTCCATAAAAAAGGAAAATTAATTAATGTCTTTAGCAGAAGGTGAAAGGTTTCCTTGTGCACTTTGTCTTAAATTGAAGATGGTAAATATGTTCTGAAAATTAATGTGAGTTACTTTAAGTATTTATTTTCTGATAGAGTGATGTCAAAAGCGCTTACTGTACAGTTTGTTTCTCTCTGGTTGGCAAACTGGGCTCATGGAGCGATGAGGTGCAACCCATAAATAATGATACGTGAATGTAAACGGCCAATGTGCAAACAATAAGAATGATGCAGAGGCCAAGTTTTAATTTATGTATAATTCCAAAGAGCAAATGCAAAAGCTCCTTTGGTAGAGATCTATTTAGTGTGAAGACAAAGTTGGTTTACAAAAACAGATCAAATCTACATTTTACTACAAGCATATTTTCATTTGCTTCGTCTCAAACTTTTTGAAACCTGTGATTTAAACCATAATTTCAATGACTGTCGAATGTGATCAATATTTAACTTCTTATCCCGAGTGACTTTATGATCCATGGAATGCAAACAGAAACATTCAGTAGGTTTATATTTCAGGATGCCTAAATAGGCCTGCTTTCCATTTAAATACCTTCTCCTTTTCTTCTTGTTGACTTATTTTTTGTTAGTTCTTTTTCCAGGTAGCTTCACTGTTGCTGTATTGTACTTGTGATGCAATGTCTAGTTTTTTTCCCACGATGCTTTGGGATGCACTCCTGAATCGAAGGCGTGTCCTTTATTGTACCTTTAAATTGTTTTCCTAGATTAAACCCACACAGGTGTCATGTCTGTTTTTTTTTAATTACTTTTATGTTGTGTCTGTGGAACAAAAGATATGACTCATGCAAAAAATTTACAGTCGGTATTTATTATGAGACCCTATCATATTTTAATTAGAATGGTCAGCATAGATACACTCTGCTATTTGTATTTACACCCTGTCAGAGGTGGAAAATAGCTAATGGAAAAACAGAAAATAAAATAGAAGATGTTTTAGGAAACACATTCATATTTGGGAACAGAACGTCATCTTCCCGTGTTTGAGTGACTGGAGCCTTTTGTACCAAGAACTGTTGAGTCAGTGAGCTAACTGTAAGGCTTTGGGTCACTGGCAAGGCAAGCTTTGTCACCCCTCTGTCCACAAAGGACATAAACAAACCCACATCAGCAGTCATTTACAATCATTAGCACTAAGTGTTTGCACAATTGCACAGCTTTATGGGACATTTTCACTGTGTTTGATATGAGCCAAGCTCAGGGTGAGATACAGTAGCACTGGGAAAATATTGCAGAATGATGGAACTATCTTCACTTCCCTGCTTCACAATATACTGCAGGAAGTCGTCTTTGCTTCAATTTAATTTTTAAATGTGACCAACCCATATTACTTTGAGATTATTTCTGGATGTTATTGCTTTCAATCAGCCCATGTTGTCAATTGGTTCTCCATTAAATTAAAGCTGCATTCTGGTAGACGTGATCTTTATGTTCATCTTTGAATAAAATGTGTAATGATTCCAATATTTTTAAAGGAGGAAGGAACGAGGAACACTGTTGGAGATTAGAGGAGAAATTGCATTATAACTTCACATAGGCCTCAAAGTGTTATCTTTTTTTTTAACCACCCACATGTCACAAGATAAGCTGATCGTTTTAAAAGTTATTTTAAATAATCGAGTTTTGAGTAAATTCATCCCTGATCATGACTGCTGATGTTAAAAGTAATGCAAACAGGGAAATAAAATTTCAGATGTTTAAAATTGTTTACAAAAGAGGCATTTACAAAAAGATGATGGCACAAGCTTTAAAACGCACACAGAAGATGTAAACATAGATTACAGAATAAGTCTGGGATCATTTTTTTATAGCCAGTTTCGACAGTAAAATCCAGTCCTAAAACTAAGCAAAGTTACAAAGATTGTATCGTTTGCTTCATTTGGCATTTAAAAAGTTAGAATAGATCAACATTTTTGTTATAGTAAAATATTTGAAGCTTTCTTTTTGAAGTTCTTCATCTGTGAAGATGCAACTACTTTAGACACCTAACCCATCACTAAAATGAAGAGTTTTGAAATTGATTAACTTGTACAAATTGACAGAATATATATATATATATATATATATATATATATATATATATATATATTTCTTTTCTGCTAACATTCATTTATAAACTGAACAACTTGAAGCCTGTGTTTGGACAATGCCAGGGTTACAAAGTTTGGGCTTTCAAGAATGACAGTATAAAAGTACACCCAGACTTATCCTGTAAGATCTTAACGGCTGTAAGTGAGGTATGCCTTTTTGAAACAATCTTCAGAGTTGTATGTTATATGTCTCAGTTCCAGAGGTTAAAATGAGCAAAGACACCTGTTGCCTCATGGGAAGGTTGTAGACACACCCAAGATGGCAGCATGAAGCTGGAGAGCTGTTTGTTGTTTGATAAAAGAGAGAAAATTGGGGTAAATTTAAAAAACAGTGTCACCAGAAGTAGGACATGAGTTGGTGATGTAAAAAAATTCAGACCATAAATAACCGTAAAAAAATAGTATTCCACCTTCAATGTGATATATACAATTCAATAAGTTAAAGAGAGAAAAAGAAAAGAAAAAGAAAAATCTGTCATAATCGGCAAAATCAACTTTTTTAGAACCACTTTCTTATTCAGTTTCAGCATTCTCAGCTTTACTCTCTTTAGTCTATTTCTCAGCAAACTCTTGTCATGTTCAACACAAGAACAATGCAGCTGCATATCACTAAAATGACACCACACCCACAGTGAAGCATATTGTTGGCAGCATCATGCTGTGGGCTTACTTTATTCAATCTCTAACTCATGATTTCATTTCCAGCTTTGCTTCCAGTTCCAAATACCAGCTAGTTCAGACCTAAAATGTTTAAGTGTTTGCTAAAAACTACAAAAAAACAAGAACTCTGAAATTTTGAATTCAGGGTTTCCCACAGTGCATTATAAGCCTGGCGGGCCACCAGGCTTCACTTGTGCCCCCACCAGGCTTAGCATTGTTTATTTATTTTAGTTTTTTTAATCAATGCCTTTTGTTTAAAGACTTTATAGGCCCTAGTGTCCCTGGCATCCTGAGCTCTGGGCTTTGCACGTTTTCCGGGGGAAATCCTGGAATTAGTTACATTTATAGCCCTTGCCATTTTAATTTAGCAAATATGACCTTGGTAAGATGTGCTGTAGTTATATACTCACACCAGATGAAATGCTGAAACTCAATAAAAAAGGTGCCTTAGCTAAGTATGAATCCAACTGAACACACACTCCCATAAGCAGGTTTTTATTGTTTGCTTTTTGATTGAACTGTAAGAAATATCAAATTGAAGGTGGAAATAGTTTGAAACAACTTATTATGGTCAATTTTTATACCACAAAAACGCGGCATTTTCTTCCTGCCAAGGGTGTGTGCACTTTTGATCTTTTTATTTCCAGTGAACTTAACGCACAACGTTGAGCCGTCACCCTCTGGTTGATCTACAATGTCTACAAATGTCCCGAATTATCACACAACTTCACAACTAATGTCATGAAGGTGATGGTCGTATCTGTACTACATCTAATGTCAGAGATTTTTCACTTTCAGTAGTTTTTCTTTTTCCTTTTGTTTACAGTTTGATGAAATAAAAACGGATAAAAATAGGATAACATAAGATATGTTAACATCATCATATTCAACATAAAAAGACATTCACCATTATTAAATACTCCTGTTGACATTATTATAAACACATAAATATCTATTCATTTCTCTGTGTCGAAACTAAAGCTCTTGCAATTACACATTTAATTCTACATTTTTTTATATTATTCCCATATAACCTACATACTGTGTCATTTATAGCTTATATCCTTTAATTTAAAACAAATAAATATTTAATAAATAATATTGATATAAATCTTTCTCTCTTTTTTGTTATCAAATATCAGTGCTTGAAAAACCTTTAAGTTTATTGGCCACCGATGCGACAGCGGCTTCTCAACCGTTGCAGCAGCGCTCTGTAAGCAGAAGATGGTGGCAGAGAGGCCACACAGGCAGCGTCTCCTTGACAGCAAAGATCTGCTTGCTCTGATGTGAGCAGAATAAGCTGATGTGGTGCCGACATCCAGAGAAGATACTGCGACCTCCTTGTCTTAAGTTAAGTCCCACCTTGCTGATGTCTGGCCTGTTTGCATCTGGTCTTTGTAGATTTCAGAGACACGAGAATCAACAGATAACTATATTTCTTTGAACTTTTGCCAGCGTACCATCATGTATGTGGCCAGACTCAAAGGACGGAGACAGGTCAGAGAGGTCGGGGGATGTTACAGGGCTGTCTCCTTCAGATCGTTGAGATTTGGCATCCTGGTGCGGGATGCTCGGGTAAAAGTAGGTCCGTTCTGACCCGGTTTGATGCCCAGCTGTTCTGGAGTAAACTGAGCGCCTTCCACCCGCTGTAAAGCCGACACGTGCCAGCTGGATTCGATCTGTCCCGGTAAGGTGTAGCTGGCCTTGCGGTTCTTCGCCTGGCCTGAGCTGCTCATCCCCGAGTGGCCCCTGCTCTCCGTGTGCCCTCGACCCTCTGGGTAGCCGACTTTGGAGGAGGACTGAGGCGGGTTGGGGAGGGGGGCGTGGAAGCGCAGGTCCGGAGGAGGTGGAGGAGGAGGCTGCCCTTGGTTTGAGGGGGAAGGCGAGAGATGAAGGAGTCGACGTAGAGACTTCAGAGGTTGGCTCTGGAATAAGAGAAAAGCTTACAGTTGATAGACAATTTAACAAACGGCTTGACCTTTAACATACAATATGTATTTATTATTGTAGAAGTACAATATTAAATACAAACAATTTGAGAGATGTTGTGGTTTTGCCATCACAGCAAACTAATTGAAACCGTGTTCAGTGTTCTGCAAATTATTATCACGTTACAAACGTCTTCTGCTTTTGCTGGGTTATCACACAAATGCTAATATTAGACAAAGATATCTTTGACAAAAAAGGGGAAAAAATAAACCAAGAATTTCAGAATTGTTTGTCATACAAGGTTAGGTTAGGATTATGCCTCAATGTGTCAATTTGATTTAAGTCAAGAGTTTAACTAGGTCTCGTGAAGACCTTTTTCAGCCATTCAAGGGTTGGTGGTTTTCATATGTTTTTCTCTAAAGTCTGTGCTTACTAACCAGAAGTAATGACATCCTTACATATGCATGCACATCCAGGATACTGGCTTCAAACTTCTGCACATCTAAAACATAGATGAACATGCTTCTCTTTAGCCATGACAGTGCAGCATTTATTGAGTAAGGATTTCCAATTTAAATTTGTTTTGGACAATTTTCCACATATTTCAGGTGGAATATGAAAATTACTTATCACTGGCCTTCTCCACTCAGGCAGAGACAGCCGTGGTAGAATAGTTGTTTTCAAAGCAGATTGGCAGGCTGAATAGAGCTGCCATTCAATACGTCTCAGAACAGTTTAAAATCATGCAGGTAACAATGAGAGTTTATTTTTCTTTCACTTTACTCAGTCGCTCTGTTGTGTCTTTGGACAGTTTGTTATAAAATCTACCCTTTTCCAAATAGCGTTCTTAGCTGTGATTCAGCATTAGCATGAAACAACATCTCTGGTTTTTGGTATCTCTAAGTTTTAAAGACACACGTGGGAGAAGAAATTCAAAATAAGTGCACAATAAAAAGAATTAAACAATTTCCTAATTTCAACTCAACATATCAAATGCTTCCATTTCCAAGTAAATCTCAATTAAATGTTTATTGCAAATGGAGTTACAGACTGTTTTTGATAAAGTCACATACCTGAGAGTGGGAGTCCACTGGCTTTTCTGGTGGCCAATCAGTGACTCTCTCTCTTTCCCTCCCCCTCTCCCTCTCTCTCTCCCTCTTGTTTTCTCTCTCGCGCTCTCTGTCCCTGCTCTGTTCCCGGTCGTGGTCTCTGTCCCGGGATCGCTCGCGGTTTTTCCGTCGGCTGCTGTGGTGGGAGGACGACTTGGAGCTCCTCTGAAGGGAAAGGTGTTCCTGTCCATTCCCAGTAACCTGAAAATCAAAGAAGGAAGATTAGTGCTGAAAATCAATATTTTTACTTTGTTGCAGTGTTGCTGGAATATTATTGAACTTAATGAGATGCCATCCACAATCCGGTGATGCTCAACATGCACCCTTGTAGCTGACAAAAAAAAAAAGCAAACAGGTGATGATGATGATGATCAGTGATAACTCCATATTCATTGCCAGGGTTTAAGAAAGCTGACAAGCCTCATCTTCCTAGTCTTTGAAACCACTTATTGTCTTGTGAGCTAATAAAAGGACAGTTTCAGAGGGTTGGTAACCCTGGAAACACACGTAAAGCCCTTTCTGGATGATAGTTTGTATGGGTTGTGGGAGATTATCTGAGAAAACAGACAAGTCACAGAGCTGCCAAACAAGCACTTTCTCTCCAAATTCCAAATGAAAACTTGTCAAAACTTTTTGACCCACTTATTGCATAAACAGACCTTCTGTGCAATGTTCAAACTTGAAAACAAAATTATAATTATTCTAACCAAAGGCCTCATTGATGTGTCTCAAGACACACTATGAGGGACTGGAGTTCAGAAACCACTTCATCATCATTTAGGTAACATTATATTTCCATTTTAAGGTTATTGTGCTTCAACTGGAACAAGTAGTTTACAGGATGGCATGTCCCTAAAATGAAACTATCAAGAAATGCACTCATGCTAATTCTGTGATACATGTATCACAGAATTAGCATGTATATAGACTAACATCTATATACAGTCTATATTAGCTGTTAATTTAAGTTAATTTCTTAACTTAAATTTAAGAAATTTAAGTTCTTAAATTTCAACTTTAATCACTATGAAAATATGCTAATAATTTTTAAAAACACGGATCTTCTTCCGGACAACAACACGTTTCTGTCAGTGTCACTGCCAACAGCAATATTTACTCTGATACCCCTAAATAAGATTAAATCGTCTTCAGACGTCAGACTCCACCTTTGTGCAATTAAAGCAAAGAATAAATTGGGAAGAAGTTGTAGAGAAGCTAAACTTGATTGTCCAACTAAGCTGACATGTTGGTTGAGAGGACAACAGCTTTAAAAACTTTTCAAATCAGGTCTATGTGGCAAGTGGCAGGAAAAAAGAACCTGAAAAGTCCCGTATAAAGTTTGTCACAAACCACGTCGTTGACTCAGCGACATGTTTAGGAAGATGCTCTGGTCACATTAGACTAAAGCTAAACTTTAGGAGGAGGACTAGCGCACCACCCACACTGCAAAACGTGAATCTAAACCTGGTTACACGTCACATTTTTGGTTAAAAAAAGAGAATCAAAAATTAAAAACAAATTATTTCCCTCACATCTTGAATCTGCTCTACCCATTGAAGTTTCTGGCTCTCGCATAACAGGATGCAAAAGAGGTCAATGAGTGGGAATATTTCTTTGCATGTTACTCCAAAACTTAAAGTATGTTTTGCAATATATTGATTGAAATGTGTGTTTTTCAAATCCACATTGCATTATATCATAACATCCTGTATTGTATGTTGTCTGACAAAAAGTTACAAGAGTACATTGAAACTACCCAGATCTAACAAATTTACAAAGACTGACCAAAGATGTAACTTGTTGAAAATGTCAAAGACCACCATGATACGATGATTTTTAAAGTGCCAGCCTCACAAGCAAAATGCACTGCAGCATTTTAACATTCATATTAGCAGGACAAATGGATGCACACACACCAGAAGAAACGCTTACGGGTTTAAGCTTGCAAAGAAATAATTTGAAATCCCCTCAAACTAGAACACAATGTGGAATTTGAAACTTTTGAGGAAGATTTCAAAGCTTGTCATTGTGGCGTGAGAGCCGTGCCAGTTAACATGCAGCTGTAGAGTTGAAGTTAGATTACTGGTGAGGCAGGGTAGGGTGCCGCAGGCTGATGCTGTACCATAGGCGAGGCAACTACAGGTAGGATTTTTCCAGCTGAGTTGTGCTTTAAGCTATTCTTAGAGCTAAAAAGGGGGAAAAGGCTTTTCTTGATGCTCGGATTCCTTCCGTCCTCCATGTCCGTCTGTGGAGGAAAAGATGCACAGCCACAAACTTTCAACACAATTTTCTGGTAGTAAATACAGAAGAAATGGTAAAAGAAACAGCAGCTGATCCACAATCATCCTTGCAAATGCAGCATAAGATTAGTCACTAAAAGACACAAGTAATATTGACACAAAAGTTTCATTAGAGAGATAAAAGCAATAGAAAAAAAAAAACATTTTATTGTTTGGAAGTTGTTTTTAATCCCTACTTTTTGCTGGCAAAGAACATTTTGATTTTCCATCCATCTATAAGAAATTGTTGGTGAAAATGTTAAAAAATCTAAAAAACAAACGTATGGACATGACAGAAATAGTATACAACGCATGAAAACAGACGGTAATAGAAAATAGAACAAGCTAATTCTGTCCCACGGCTGAACGCCACAATGTGTTTTACTGAGCCAGAGTTTTACTAGAACCGTCTGATTATCTGAGTGCTTGTAGTGATTTTCAACCTATGCAGTCTATTATTATTATTATTATGATTAAAAATGATTGCAGACAATATACCATTTTCATATCAAATCAGAATTACCCTTTGGGACTCTCAGTGATTAATGCCACTCATCATTCTTACAGGAATTGCACACATTGATGATGGCTGAGATCAGTTTTTGAGAGCTTAAATATACTTAAAAAACAACAACACAGAATCCACAAAAAAAAAAAAAAATGTCGATGGTCTTTTTTGCATGACGTGATGATTGACAGAATTGCAAATCTTACTATTTGTGTCTTCTTCTTTTTCTTTTTAATGGCTTTGAAGAAGCCTTGTTTTTGCTTCTCTTTGGTGGGCTCTGGAGGATTCATGACCATTGCTTCTGCAGCAGTCCTGCAGAGCACATGTGGAAAAGGCTTCTGTAATTACACTCAGGAATAAATCACAACAAAGATTTAGCTGCTTCGGTATAGCACAAATATATATATAAAAAAACACAAAAAGAAAAGAAGAAGAATGAATTTAGAAGGATGCCTCTATAATTTAAAAAATGTAAATACTGTATTTTGTGCCTATGGAAAAAAAAAAACTTTTTTCTGGTACTACTGTTGTCATAATAAGTGCAAATGAATGTCATGTTGCAGAAAAGTATACTGTGATATGTTTTCATTCATTTTCTTTCAGCTACTAAATAGCAACAGAGCTAAGCAACAATGAGAACTCTAATACATCTTAAGTAATGATAATGGTAGACAGAAAGAGAAGAAAAACATCTCCATTTATCAGTGCTTTGCATCTGTTGCCAGCTCTTTTCCACATAACTACCAGGATGATCGCAAACAACATTTTTTGCTGGTGGTGCAGGTAAAAGAATGAAAAGTTACATTTAGCCTCTCAGGGTCCGTGCGCAGATCGGCTGTAATGTTTGCTTCAACAAGACATTGCCAGCGTATGAATTCCTACCAATCAAAAGCCGTCTGGCGTTTGGAGTGGTTCGCCATGCCGCCTGGATCACCGGCCACAACGGGTACACCAGGCCCTCTTCCCTGACCAACACCTTCGTGGAAAGAAGAGGAGTTATCCGGTCTGGGGGAAGGGACTAAAGAAAAACAAGGAGGGAAGAAATTGACTGACAGCGTGTGTTTCCACACTATAGTGAGGCATGTTTGTGTTTGCAGCGAAGGGTTCATCTGTAGAGTCAAAAATACGTAGGAAACTGTTTGAGGAACGCTTTAACTGTTCCACTAAAATGGCAAAAAACAAAAAAAAATTAATAAATATATATCCAGCATGAGTACAAATATGAAGACAAACCAGCACACAACTCGGAACATGATTAACCAGGTACATAAAATGAATTGGATGGAATGTATCTGTGAAGTATTTTTCTGAAGTGTTGTAGTCAAAACCACAATCTGAGACCAAGATCAGAGCAGACCCAAACCAAGACCAAGACTTTGACGGAGGTAAAAACCAAGATTGTAGGAGAGAGAGGCCAAATCCAAGACCAAGACCCAGCCAATTAGAAACAACTGTCAAGATTATTGCTATAACACTTGAAGACGATCTGACCATAGAAGCCTGTTAGCAAGCTAACCGATACCCTGGATCCAAACTAAACAGACCAACCTGAAAACGTCCAGCTAAACGTGATCTGACTTGCCATTATCTGCAGGCAGAGTGAGTTGTGGGGGAGGATTTCACTCACTGCACCTTCTGCAGATAGAAAATCTGCCATATATTTGCACTGGAAAATATTTCTCCCTGCTGTTTTCTCATTCCTCTCATCTTCTCATGCTCAGCACATAGGGCCGCAGGTTGCGGCATTGTAAAGTTCAAATGAAAAAAACCCCAAATTTTGTTGGTTGCATTTGATTGCAGCCGGGGGTTTCACTCTAAATTGCTGTATATAAAAAAAAAGAAGACATTTTTCAGCTGTGGTCTTGAGTCCAGCATATTTGAAGCCAAGACAAGACCAAGACTAAAGAAATGTGGCTTCAAGTATTACAACGCAACCTTTCCATATTCAGAACTTACTTTTAGATTGTCTTTTTTATTATTATTTTTCAACACTTATAGGGCTAATTAATACTGTCATTTCACTGTCACTGTCACAAGAGTCTGACTACTAAAAAACCTCCTAAAGAGTAGCCGTGCACCGTTGCTGGAAAAGCAACAACAAATTTTGCTAATTTGTGCTTATTTACCCTATTTGTCATTGATGTAAATCATATTTTAATGTGTGTTGTTTTTTTTTTTTCTTGCACTACATTTTGTGTAACAACAGGATTTACCTCTGTAGAAGCTGCCGACTCTCCGAGGCATGGACTCAGTGAAGATCATCCGGTTTTCCTTGGAGGAACCTGCATCCTCACCGTGAGGGTCATGATACATACCAACCTAAGAAGCACACACACACACACACACACACACACATACACACACACCATGCAGAAAAAGCACACGCACGTACACACACAAACTTCTTCAGTTTCTTTCTTCTTGATAATCTTAATTGACTGTTATTCAGTATCATTTTCCCTGGCACACCTCACAAGACAGTCAGGACAATCTAAGAGCTTTTCAGTGAGGTTACATTTAAAACAGCGACAACGTGCAGTGAAGCTGTTGGGGGGGGTTATGAACCCTGACAGTGAGAAGAGCTATTTGGAGGTAAGGCGGAATCAGAGGGTCGGACCTCATTTTTAGAGCGCTGTGTATGAAAAGCAGCGGAGTTGTCCCTCGTAGAGTCTTTGATGGGGGCACAAGGGTGGCTCATGTCTTTAGGGGGCTGTTCACTCTGTTGAGGAGACGGACAGTTGCTGGTCAAAGCAGACTGGAGAAGCAGAGCGATGCAGAGGCAATGACAATGTGACAGTGACAGTCCCTACACACACACAGCAGCTTGTGCAGCACCCCCCCCACACACACACCCGCACGTAGAAACATGTTGTTTGCTCTCAAAACCCAAAAACACTTATAGGTGTTTTTTTAACACCTGTGTACTGTGTTTCAAATAAGCAGGAGTCACTTCATTTAAAGAAATGTAATCATGCTTTCATTATTTTTCTCAGTCATCGGCCACATCTGCCGATTGCGACCGACTTCATTGATAATATTGATTTATGTTTGCCAACACTAAAATATGTGCAAAACACCTTTTAATAGTCATATTTTACTTTAGCAGCACAATCTCACACCAAAACATTTTGAAAATCCAATATTTTGTTTTGTAACCTTATTTTTGGTGGAGAACAAATGTCCATGGAGAAATAATTGTGTTTGTTATAAAATCACTCATTTTCTGAACAATTTTAAAAGAATAATTGAAAAAAACAAACATGATTAATCTACATTATTTATATGTTTCTAAACATTTTAGAGTTACATTATGCTATTGCAATGCAAGATCATTTTACTTCCTCTGGTGGCATTTTCTCAGAGTGAATTCTTTCATTTTTAGCCATAAATCACCCAGAACTTGTTGGTCACTAACCCTCGTCATGTCGTCGGTGCAGTCCTCTCTCGACGAGCTCACTGAATGTCCAGTCAGGTTGGTACGGTGTTGCAGCTGTGGGGAGAGGAGTTGGAGGCTGCTGGCCCGAGTCGGTATGACCTGCCCAGGCGGCGGCAGGCCCGCCATGACCCCCTCAGACCCATGTGGTCGGTGACGTTCCCGTCTCACGTACATGGAGTGGCGCTGAGGCCGTTGCTGGGAGGAAAAGGGGGACGTGTAGCCAAGGCCGTAGTGATAAGACTCGTGGGGGGAAGGCAGGGTGTGAGTGTTGGGCATCGCCGGTCCTCCTGGGTCTAGGAGCTCTGGAGCACCAGCGTCTTCTGGGAAATAAAGCAGAGCACTACGTTGGCATTGCCATCGACTGCGGCTTCTAAAGTGGTTTTCATAAAATATTTGAAACAACTGCCTCATTTGATCTTCTAATATTCAATATGATGATGCAAAAAGTACTGGTTTTATTTCATCCATTGGATTTCTGAATATTTTAATGACCATCTTGATACTGCAAACATTTTGGATTTTTATCAAATTGTTTTGTGGACAAGAGTTAGTATATAAACATACCGTAGTCATGGTACCGACTGAAATATTTCAAGATCTAATATCCAAACGTTTCATGGGAACGAAAGCAGATTTCTTTTTTTCATCTAAACATACCTGGAGCCAACGATTTGTGTCTGGACTTGTGTCTCGATGAGGAATCCAACGTGCTGCTCTCCATACGTACATTTACGCTGCTACGGGAAGCGGGGCTGTGTCCTGATCGGTCACTGTGTCGAGTCGAGGGACTGCCGGGGGGTCCTGGAAGACCCGACGGGGCGTTGAGGTCCAAACAGCTGGCAGGGAAGAAACGGGCACTGGGTCCTACAACGGCTGTTGCATTTGCATTTGGGTCGTCTGGGTGAAGTCGACCATCGCTTAGGTTCCCCACAGATTTGGCGTCGCTAAGAGCCCCGTGACTCTTGGACAGGCTTAGATAAGAAGCTGAACTTTTAGAAGAGGACGACATGGATCCATGTGCAGAGTCTGCCATGCTGTGGGCATGGCGGCCATGTTGTTTTTCTGCTCCAGACTGTAATGTGTTGGTTTTATTTTCTAGAAAGGTGTGCCGGCTGGCCTGCTGTTGCTGCTGCTGTTGCTGTTGTTGCTGCTGTTGCTGCTGCTGAGAGCGAGACGAGCTTGGTTTGCTGTGCGTGTACTTTGCCCCATGTCCCTGATCTGACAGCTTTGTTGAGGGCCCCAAGTTGAAATCAAACTCTGTCTTGTTTTTTGCCTCTTTGGGACTGAGAAGGTGTGGCAGGTTGTTGTTAGCCAGATCTTTGTTGGACGAGGCTGAACGATTTAGGGTCTGGGACATGTACTGGACTTTCGGGTGGAGTGTAGGACTTAAACTAGATGGAGCCGGTTTGTTGCCATTCAGGAAACTCTCATTGCTGAGGTGATGCAGGTCTCCATGGCGAGGGAGGCTGGAACATTCCTTACTGGTTGATCGACGACTTGAGCTCTTGGTGTGACTCCTGCAGGGCCGGAGAGACGCGTGAAGTTTGTAACTTCTTAGATCATCGTATGGACTTGTATAGATGAATCTCACTTAATTCTTTTGCTTTCATTATGACAACTTACGTTTTGTGTTAAATTAACTTAAAAGTTACACATCTTTAACTTAAAGAAACTTTTTACTTTGACTTTACTTGAAACAACTGAGTTCAGTGCCAGTTTCATATCCTACATCTGACCAACTCAATATATTATGATCATAAAACTCAATTCATTAAGTTTATACAATTTAGAGTGAACTCTCAAAAGTATACACTTTTGAGAATTAAGTGAGACGAATGTAAATAAGGCCATAACATGAACTACACCCCAAATAGACTTTGTAGTGTACACTCAAAAGTATACTCTCAAAAAGTCTGTTCTCTTGAGAGTATACTTTTGAGAGTACACATTTTAGAGTGGACTTTGTAGTGTACACTCAAAAGCGTGCACTTTTGATAAACTTGATGAGTTGGATTGGATAGACCTAATTGAATTACTTGTTACCATTTGAAGCAATTCAATTAGGTTGGTTCAACTGACTTCTTCTTTCAGTGTATATTTGATGCCTGCTGTACAATTATGCCACCTGCTGCCCCGATTTCAACAACTTTTTGGACAGAGCGTTCAGCAGCTCATACCTGCTCTGTACCCCATCTTAACTCTATATCAGCTGATGGCTGCACTGAATGTGCTCATGCTTGCTTGCTTAGGAAAGTGTTTGAGAAAAGACAAACACTTTTCACTAGCTGTATAGTGAAATAAAGAGACAAAGGCTTAAGGTGGTGCAGACCTGTGAAGAATGCTTCCTGTCAAACCCTGGATGATCATGAGAATCTTGTAGTGCAGATTCATTATCTGTATTTACCCCAGAAAAATATGCTAAAAGCTGAACGTTTTCATCCTGTCCAAAATCTTTCAGATAAACAAAGACATTGAATGTCACGCCCTTGTAGGCGCTAACAACGTTTAAATCCCTTTTAGTCATCCGATTTTAACCTTTTATCTTTTTGAACACAAACTTTTGTTCCCTATGTTGTGTTGCCATGGTAACATGTCTGGATTGCAATGCAACTGACCTACTCTGGTGTAAAATGTATAAAAATGTGATTGTAGACATTTCTAGCCTGAATTGAGAACACCTGTGTAGTAAGTGAGTTACAGCTTTAATTTAGTAATGCCTTTTTTTTCTATCTCTAGTTATTTACCAAAATAAACAAATTCCAATCACATTTCAAATTGATCATGATAACATAAAGTTTGTAACAAGTTGGGTTTTGTCACTATATATAAATGACAGAGCGCTTACCTTGTAGGGACTGTATTTTCTCCGTGGTGGTGTGTTTTTCTCTTGGACGAGCGTGGTGGGTTTGGAGAAGCGGGAGAAGATTTTTCTCTCTCCGCCTGCCTGAAAGGCTGGAAAGCAGGATGGTTCAAACACTGCTCGGTTAGAAAACGCTCGGTAGGGTTCAGCAGCAACATGCTCTGATGGAAAAACAGAAGCAAAAATGGTTGTTTGGAGCCATTAGTCGAAAATCTTTTGAATCTAGTGAAAAGCACATTTACTGTAGAAGTTTTTCAATAGAAGTGCAAGTGGAAGACATGAATGTTTCATGTAAATTTACCTTCATCAAATCCAACATCAAACCACTCATAATTCCCTGGTACCGTCTCTCCAAAGTCTGAGGATGGGTAACTGTGGGAAACTGGCACAGGAAAAACAAAATCCTGGATGAAACGTTCATTCTCAGTAACGGTTTTGTTGTTTGTTTTCTTTAGACTCATATTACGCTTCACAAAACAAAGTAAATGTTCCTGCCCATTTAAAAAAAAAGAAGAAAAAAGTAACTCAGTTCGTATGACACGGATCACACTAAACAAACTACTGAGTTTGCACACACATTCACAAACGCGTAGCTTTTCTCAGCCTTCTGGGACATTTTCTCTTGCTGTTAAGTTGAACACCAACCACCTATCTCATGAGTCATAGCAATCCACTCAGTCATGGTGCTGGGAACACTGCCACAAAAATGAAACGGATAGAAAGAGCGGGCAGGAGAGACGAGGATAAGAGAGAAGAGCGGAGAGAGGGAGGACAAAATGAAAGAAGAAGAAGGAAGGAAGAGAACGTGAAAGGAAGGAAAAAAGGAGGGGAAGAAGACTGTTTGTGTTTCCTACCCTGATTCCATGAAATCGCGGGTTGTTGTAAAAGAGTTTCATCTGTTCAGCAGGAAGAGGACCCAGAACTTTCTGGATGGTGAAGAGCTGGAGGTGAACATCAGCAAATCAAGAAAGCAGAGTGAGCTGATCCGATTCTTGGCACAACATTGCAGCAGAAACTTATGGTGCATTTTCTTTGTTCTTAGAGGTCGAATTTTCCAACTAATCACCTAAAGTCAGAACTCTGACCAGATAAAAACAGTTTTTTGTCGTACATATGGTAAGTTAACCCTATACAGAGTTTATCAGCCATTCTGAATTTCCTTATGTCTTTAAACTAGCAGAACACTACAGTGCTGAATGTCCCTTAATATTTAAAAATGTGCACTGTCAACGTGAAAAATAATTTCAGATATACTTCACATTAACAATAATCTAGGATGTTGTATATAATTTTTTGGCTCATGTTGCCCGCCTGTTAATTTGGGGGTCTTAAGTAACTGCACAGCTTCCTTATGCCTTGGGCTGGCTCTGCCACTCTCACCAACCTCTTTGGCTGTCTATCAAATGAGTTTATTGCTTTGCATCACAGTACGTTGTTCATTAAAATGGGAAGGATGAGTGCGTCTGAAAACCACATCGGAATAAAATGACTAGGCTGAAAGGAAACTGCAGAGTTGAGGATCTTTTCTTTTTTTTTTTGTCACTGTAAAAGTGATTGCTGTAATTTTTATTTTTCAAAAGGACTTGATACTTTATTTCAGCTTATTGACATTGGAGAAGATGATGAAATCTATCCAGATCGTTCAGCTTCTTGTAGATCCAAAACACCAGCTTTGTCACAGAAAGTTTATTTTAAAATTGCTTTGAAAAGACAATAAAACCTCAAAGAAAATGCTTCCACTGGTTACAGTAAAAGTTGTAGGACCTTTAAATAAAAGGTTTTCACATTTAAAAAATATTCTTTATTCACCTCCTTTTCAAATTTAGCACCTACTGCTGCTATACCAACCTGATCAATCTCGCTTTCCCCTGGAAACAAAGGCTGTCCGTCACTCAGCTCCCCCAGAATACACCCCACCGACCACATGTCCACAGCCTTTCCATAGGGAGCCCTGCAACAAGGGGAAACAATACCTATGATCACACCATTTATGCAGAAATATCATTCAAGGAAGAGATTTCAGTGAACACAAGAAGCTTGTTAATTAGATACCAGGGCAATAATGACAACAATGGAGGGTGATGAGGGCGAAAAATAAGCCACAAAATTAAGAAGATATGATTGCAAGAGAAATGCATCTTTTATAAGTGGTATTAAATTGTATATTTTATGGCTCATAGGGAAGATTTCTGCACTGTGGAGAATCTGGTGAGAAATGGTGAGAGTTCTGGCAGCGGAGAAGCAAAGGAGCGCTGGTGTTGGAGGGAGAGAGTATTTGAGTGGGAGGCATTCAAACACCGTCTCTGTAAGTGTTCCAGGGCATTTACTAAATCAAGCCACAGCAGTGCGGATAGATGACGTTCATCTGTCTCCTAGCTAGGATGGACACTGGTTGCAGCAAAAAACATTACCCAAAAAAAAAAAAGAGAAAAAGTGCTGCATTATAGAATTAAAAATAAATCTGATGTTTGATCTCAAAATACAATACTGAAGATTCGTGGTACCTACCAGTGTAGCGCATAGCTTACTACTTGCTTTCCCTACTGATCTGATTACATGGCAGAGTCATGGCTAACCTAACATTTAATAAATAACCAGCATAAGAGATGCTCTACAATTCGTCCATATCGTTAGGATATCATGCTGGCCCTTTAAAATCCATTAGGAATTAAGCACATCATGACTTTACAAAGCTGCACAGTTTGGTCTTGGTGTTACATGAATCTGTAAGTAGACATGAACTCACTGAGCCCTGTTTCTTTTAAAACCATGAAAAACCCACCATATTTATCTAAATGACTCCTTATGAAATACAATGTAACTCGTTCTCAACTGGGGAGATTGAGAACAGAAGGAACAGCTACAGATGCACCTCGATTAATTAGAATATGACGGAAATGGTAAGTTATTTCAGTAAATAAACTTCATAAATGAAAAACTTATAGATATGTCTCACATAGAGGTATTTTTAAGTGTTTATTTTGGCTAATAGCGTTTATTTAGAGTGCTAAGCAGTTGCACATCTTGTTTAAAAAGTGTAAAGAAATATTTTTAATGATTACAGTATTACAGTATTGTAAATCTGCCCCTTACTGTACACTTCTTATTTAGATTTTTCTATTTACATATATATATATAGATAGTTGCTTTTGAAACCTAATCAATGAAAAATTAAACAACAATTCGATGTGTAACGATGGCACCTGAGAAAACGTAATGTTTCAATTGTGGACTGTCTGTTCCATGACTTTGTATTTTGGTGTTTTTATGATGTAAAGCACTTTGAACTGCCTTGTTGCTGAAAGGTGCTATACAAATAAAATTTAATTAGATTTGATTTTGTGACCCTACACACTAGAGACCCTCATAAATAGTTACGGCAGGCAGGATTGGGCCTGTGGGCCTTGAGTTTGACACATGTGCCGTATAGTCCAAAGAAAAAAGAAATTACATACTTAACATCAAAATTAACAAGCTCCCACACATAGTGACCTACCCCAGCAGCAGCTCAGGTGAGCGGTACCACCTGGTGGCCACATACTCGGTGTAGTTGGCATCTGTTCCTTCAGACAGGTTACGAGCAAACCCTGAGCCGGAGGAGGGCAGAGATAATTACACCAAGTGGACTTTATTTTGTCAACAGCAATTCATAAATGACCAATTAATAACAGTAAAGGACATTCAGTATCTAAATTGCTTGGACAGCCACAGTGACAGCATGGTAATGTTTGCCATGTGACCAGACTAATTAGTTATGTGACTGCAGGCGATCTGAGACTCCACTTTAGATAACTGGTGTAGAGAGAATCCATTTTAAGCAAGGAAAAGTCACAGTAAACAGAATGCCAGCTCCAACAGTGAATACCAAACAAATCTCACCCCAGCTGACTCAGTGGGTTGGCATTAGCCAATTATTCAGAGCCAGCTGACCGTGTCAGTTTTGCAAATACGCGTCCAAATGTAAAATACACACCTAGAGCACTGTGAAAGGGCAAATCCATGAACTACTAGTACATTTCCATCAATGTGTTTCTCAGAACAGGAGGGTTTCTGTTACTAACATCATTATGATTTGACAGAGATGTTACCAATTAACTAATAATACATCAACAACCACCAGGGTATATTTAAGGCAGTTTCCCAGAGGCAGATTTAGTTTCTCTGATAATCAGTTTACAAGATAGAAAAAGGTGGGATTTTCTATTTTAAACCAACCCACAGAAACAAAACTGAGCACCATTGAATCACTGATCTGGTTAAAGAATCAACACATAATAACCATCAATATGATAAGATGGAAGACATATCAGGATGTCTACTCAACACCCATTAAACCATTTAAAAGTATTTCTTTCTAAATCAAAGCATCAAAGGACACTGGCTACATGACATCATATAGGAGAAAATGGCATTATTGATACTACATTAGAAATGAAGGATGTTATTAGCTTATAAACAATAGAAGGTTAAGGATACACTCACCAAAGTCACATAGTTTAAGAACATCATCTGAACTGATAAGAAGATTTTCTGGTTTGATATCTGAAAGAGAGATGATCTAAATCAATATCTTTTTGAATTCAATAATCCAAAATTTTAAGTCACAGTTTTATCTCTGTCATTAACAGTGTAGCATCGGTTAAAAATCCTTAATAACAAGCAGTGGTGATATCATATTCACATGGATTGTTTTGGTGTTAAAGATTTTCTGGCCTTGCAGTGATAATACCAGCAATGCTTTGGATAAACATGGGCAAGACGCTGGAGGCACCAAAGAAAGGAAACAGTGACCGAAATCATGGATGGTTGTAAAAGAGAAGGGAAGCAGACAAATATGAATACTGACCTCTGTGAACAATTTCATTTTTGTGACACCAGTTGATGGCTTTGATGAGCTGGAAAATGTAGCTGCGAACTTTTTCCGGCGGCGCACCATTGGGAAATTCCTCTAGCAGTTCAAGCATGTTCTGAAAAACCACAACAATGACATCATGAAAAATCAGACAAACTCTGTAGCAGCAATTTCAATGATCCATCCATCCATCCATCCATCCATACATACATCCATTCATCCATCCATCCATCCATCCATACAAACATACATACATCCACCCATCCGTACATATTACATCTGGGGAATTATGCTGTGTTGAATTTTCATTTAAAAAACATAATGAAAAACCGTGTTTGGACACCCTGGCAACACAACGGGAAATACCAGTGCTTACTGCTAGCACAGCTTCTATGTTGCCATGGTGACGCCTTTTTTTATGCTTAACTGAGCAGTCACCGTCCTACGGCCATGGATGAAGCAGCATAAAGAAGTGCTGTGTGCACAGTATGCAGACTTGATTAAATGAACATGGCATCGATGTTATCCTGACCCTCTCAACATATTCAAAGACGAGGTAGAGCTTCCCCCTCCTGCGAAAAGCCTCTTTGAGCTCGACGATGTTGTCCTGCTTCAGGGTCCGGAGCATCTTCAGCTCTCGAAGGGTCGTCTCCTTAACCTCCTCATTTTCTGAGTGGGCATTAAAAGACAAATATGTGGGGGTTTTTTTTGCACTTTTACCATTTTTCCTTATTTGTGCCCATCTTTTTTATGTTTTATCTTTTCTTTTCTTTTTTTTTTTTTACTCACCTTCACTGTCTTTGAACTTCTTGATGGCCACCAGCTCATTTGTTTCCTGTGAGGAACAATGCACAACCGTTTAGCTTCGTTTTAGTGGGACAAAGGTGCCTAATGACTTTAAAAGAAGGAAAGATGTGAAGTGATTAGTCTTCTGACACTGAGCTGTGGGAAAAGCTAAAACAAAAAGGGCTATACAATGTGAGCTCTAAGTATTTGTATACTGAATATTTGTAATTGGAACCAGGTTCCCTAAAGAAAATAACAGAAATGCACAACTACCCAAAACATGGGCAGCACTCAGAATCAGTCATTTTCATCATAATAGTCATTGATCCAATATTAACCCATTCATAGAGCCAGTGTTTGATGAAATCATGATGAAACAATAAACGATACGGACAAGAATAAACAACTTTGTTAATGAGCTAAGGTAAAGCTCTTCATCCTAGAGCAGTCTGTACTTGGTCTAAAACCCAACAGCCACCACACATTTCAGTATCATTTTTAAGTGCACCAGTGGTTGAAATTAAAAACAAATTCAATGATACTTGATTTCGACTGCAATACAAAATATGGACCCCCCCCCCCCCCCCCCCCCCCACCCCCCACCTTCTCCTACCAGTGTTATTCTACATAGTTATGCTGGAGCATAAAACTTTGCCTGGTGATGTTGTGCATAGAAGCCCTGCACTTTTAGAGCAGTGCATTGATGGCACTGATTTCTGCTGTGGGCCGGGTTCCACCCCAGGACCAGGAGAAGCAGAGGAAACAACTCAGGTAAAGGTGTGCGTATGTGAAATCAAAATGTGGAGCATTTTCTAGAACAAAGTCAGAAATTCATGAATGCACTGTTGGTTTTTGGAAAAATTCTCCTCCAGATGTGTTTGACAAAACAAACAACTGTGTGTCCAGATTACAATAAAATGTGTATGATTATACATACAATCACACCAAAGAGCTAAATTAGAGTTATGAGACACAATTTCTTGTTCTTGTTTTCATTTCCAGCACCTCTAAAGAAAATGTCTGACTCTTTAGATACCTAAATGCTGTGCTGATGCTCACCCCCCTGCTGTGACCAAAACAACACAAAGCAAACCAAAGGAAACTAATGCCTAGCAATAATTCAAAGAACACTTGTGATATGTTAATATACAGCAACCTATATACATTCTTGTTTACAACCTCCTTCTGACTGATACAAAAGAAGGTTGTACATTGTACATTTTTGATCCGTTGTAACCTCTTGAAGTTACAGCATTAGCTAACTATCAAGAAAGTCCAAATGGGACAGCTGAATTTTATTTTTGATTAATCTGACTCACAACAGTTGATGTTAAGTTTGAAGCAAATAAAACTAAATGCTAAAATTAAATAAAAAGGCACCGCTACAAGTATTTGTCTACAACTTTTTTTAGATTTTTTTTTTTCATCTAACAGAATTTTTTTCAGTTGAACAAAATAAATGTCACATTAAATGTGAATTAATTTCTGAAATGATTATCCATGGCCTCAATTTTTTACATCACACACCAGGGGTGTGTCAAACTTAAAAAAAAAAAAATTACAGCAAATTCTGGCTTCAACACAAAGGATTGTTGTTATGATTCTCCTAACATAACAGTTTTCATTAAACGGAACACAAAATGTTTTCAACCATTCCATTTTTAGCCTAAATCCTTGAAAGCTGTTTTTTTTCTGTCATCTGTAACACCCTCAGTATGCAGCAGTGAACACAGGGGGCCAGAGAGGATTACATCATGCACTAGAGTGTCCTTGGCTGCGCTCATGTTCCTCAATTGTCTTTTTGTCTACAGCGGGTCAGACATCACAGTTGGCCGAATCACTGCGATGGAGCAAGGCAGCGTGGAGCTGCCTGTCACCGGCAGTGCTCTCGCTTACATCTGCCCATTGTTATATGAAGGTGTAAATACAAGCTTGTCAGTTAAAGATTTGATGTTCATTAGCAAATTGGATCATACAACGAAGATTTACTGCGACGGCAGAGGTACATGCTGGCTGTGCAGTGATGACTTTTGATAAAAGTGTAAAAAGAAACAACAACCTATTATCAAAAATATACTGTCTTTCTGGGCCCATCAAGCACATATGACATTTCAAACTGCAGCTGCACTGTGTTGATGATGCTTATGTTTGTTCTACATCTTTGACCTCTTCTCATTAATCTTTTTAACGACTGATAAGTCAGCACTAAGAATAACCTTCAAGATCGCAACTGTCTGATGACATGAGCTCATTATATTAGTACTAATGCTTGAACATTTCCCTGATATACAATTTGACATTGAGGCTTCAAAGGAGTCTCAATTTAAAATTATGCCCATGACTCATACTCTGATATTACTCAAGTAAACACACTGCAGGTTTTTTTTTAAACTTAGCCAACACAAGTATAGACAATTGCTAATAATTAATTTGTCTTCTTACCCCGACAGTACTACACAGTGACACCGTTTGTGCACCGGGAGACAGGCAACTGTGTAGGTTGTGATATTGTCACTCCTAAAGCACAAATTCAAGATAACACATAAGCCTCCATACAAACACCCACATATGCTAAACAACACTTGCATAAAGCGGCAGAACAAGTCCTGGCACACAAACGCTTGACTAATTAAAATGTTCCATCAAGCACACACTGCAGAGTAAAGTCCCTATAAATTACACTGGCACGTCTATTTAAAATTAATTTAGTGTCATTGTTGTGATGTTCGGGCCTACTGTGTCTCCTGATTGGGTTTCAACCTATTTACAGTCGCATTATTCCCCTCCGTCATACACAGGTCTGCTGTAGTCCTCTAACAGGGTGACCCATTTACCAACACTGTTCAACACACCCCTCTGCATCACTTCCTCTCCCTCAAACACACGTGCACCCATTGCTTCTTTCTCTCTCCTGATGCCACCCTGTCTTTTTAGTCCCGCTTCCAGCTGGGAAAAGTAAAAATAACTGCTCTCTTGCAGCAAAGCTAAAAACACCATTTATTGTCAGGATCCCAGGCTCCCACGTGTAAAATCGAGTCTTTCCTTTTGTTACATAAGTGGGAAACATGTCATATGTCACATTAGTGGGTCAAAGGAAAGAAAAGGCACTTTAACTTTAACTTGACTACTTCTAAAGCTGCTGGTTAATTTGCATGCAGATTTGTTGGAGAATGACACATTAATGCTATAATAAAACCAGAGAGACAGTTAAAGTATTTGCCTTGTTAGTTGTTCTCCAGGTGAGGAAACATTTTTGAGTTTTCTGTATGTTTCGTGTTGTACAGTAGACAAAAAGACAAAAGTATTAAATGGAAATTCACCCTGTTTTCACCTTGTCTTGTGTGGAGTCATTATTCATATGGCTTATGTTTTAATTTCCGTTGACAAATGTCAACTTTACTGTTAAAAAGCTGATCCAGATGTTTGATCTGCTCCTACATGCATCAGATGACTTGGTATCCAAGTCAGCTTCATATTAACCACATCAGCCTTTTGTTTTGGAAATCAATAACACACACTGAGCTGAAGACTAATTAATTTAATCATTTACTCCATAAACTGTAAAAGTAGCAAGTATATCTCCAAAGGTCAGGCATCACTGAGATCCCAAATCAAAATGCAGTGGAGAAAAGGAAGTTTACAGACTGGAGACGGGACTCTGCTGGTACCGACTGTAAGCTGTCATCTTTAGAGGTGATGAAACAGAGCCAATGTGCAGACGGCCACTGACGAGGGGAGATCATAAAAAGATTTAAGAAACTAAACTTACAATGCTCAGAAATTCTCAGAAAAACTGGGACAAGGAACAGAGCTTCGAACTACATAAGAGATTAACAATTCATTATTCTGAAGAGCCACTTGACTAGCTCTAGTTTTTGCAGTATGTGTGTCCAAATGTTATTATTTAGAAAATTTGACAATAAATTCTAAACATAACGTTTGTGGTGTGCTAATAAACTGAACATTATATTGTTACATTTGTATTTTTGCATAGGTTGTATTTATTTATGTGCTAATCTCATTTTATCCCTGAGACCAGCGTCAGTCCTCCACGAACAGAGCTGCTAAATCTTTGGGTTTCCAGTCAGAAAGATAAATGGCAACAGAGTGAGAAAAAAGACATGAACAATGTGCAAGCAATGGACGTTGTTCAGATGCTGAAAGAGGTAGAATAAAACACAGAAAAAAGGCCTTTGTTTGAAGCATAAATTTGATCTTTGAAGTTTTTTTGAACGTAATATTAAAATCTGCCACCTCAGTATCGGGTTTCGTCCTCTTAGTTCCAGGTATCGTCACACCTGTAGGTGCTACACTGATAAACTGAACTGAATTGAAATGACATGGCTTACTGCATGCTCACACTGCCCAAGAGCTGATAAATGCTGAATCTCCTGCTCGATATAAATAAATGTATGTCTAATTCTGTTATTTTTTTTCCCCTGCAGTTATGCTTGTCAAAGATAAGGACAGAGAAAAGATTATCAGAGGTGTTTTCGTTTCCCGTTTGTCAGGCACACCAATCCAAAACCATCCTCGTTTGACATGTTTACAGCAAAGCCTCATGAATATATTTGTTCTCAATAGTCAATTTTCCTGTCATGGTAACATTCAGTTCTCCTTTCTGAATTGTAATAAGACTTAAAGCTATTCTTAATTATTAGTGTGGAAGCTTTGAGTGATGGACAGGTGCGGTGGCTTTAAGGTCTTTGTTGTAGATGAGACTATTTAGGGCCAGCTTCAAAGCGTGCAAATACATGAGGTTTAATTATAGGGAACCAAGCCATCAATATCATGGCATTACCCCAGGAAGAAAGAGGCTGAAAGCCAAGATTAGGACCATGTGAAAAAAAGTCTGTCAGCAACTATAACGAACAGAAAACTCCACGAAAAGAAAAACAGTTCATTTGCCAGGATACAGCCAGACAAAGTCTTTGAGCTGCTAGTCTAATAAGATTCATCCTGATAGACCAACCCAAGTCTGAGCAATACTGGAGACAAAACAACTGAGGAAAATGAACATAACACTCCATTATTTACTGCTCTAAAAGCTGATTGGCGCAATCTCCCAGAGCAAGAAATGTCTTTCCTACTATCCAAACCACAAGGATGATGAAGTAGACCAGGTTCTAATAACAATCAATTGTACTAGAAAAACTAGAGGCCAGCATTACAAAGCTTAAGGATCTGGTAAGCTTGATGCCAAACTGTTATTTCTCTTTATGAACAAAAGATAACGCTTCATGGTGATGTCTTTGGTTGGCTTGATGCATGTTGCATGATATATACGAGCATATTGATGGTGCATCTGTTTTATGCATAACAAATCAGTGACAGATGATAAAATATCGGCTCCTTAAAAATGCATCATGCTTAGCAGTGAGCTATATTACAGTCATGTAAAGCAACTGGATATGTGGATAATTAATTTTGTCAATACTGAATAATTATTAACACTTAAAAAAGTCAGAGGAAGAGCGTGGCCTGTTTAAGCCTAAGAGTGATTTGGTGGAAAACTAAACACCATGATGAGACTGAAAGAGATGTAGCCTGAATATTAGTCTGGTAAGAGGATTTTAAAATAACTTGATACTGTCATGCTACATGTCATGGACATTCACAACAGATCAAAACCAGCCCAAGTCTAAGGAACCTTACCCTGAAAGTAGGTCGCAACATACTATTGGAAATCCTCCCCAAAACACGAAAATGTATTTTAAACAAAGACAGAACTTACAGAGAGCTCTTACTAAAGGCAATCTACATTCCTGTAGAGTCACAAAGATGGGAGGGGCAATAATTTTAAATGGCTGGCAGGTAAAAAATAATATTCTGTATTCTTCCTGTATGCTTAAGAATAAGGGTACAAGACAGTGGCCCTTTATTTCAGAAAACATCTAAAACTAGCTAAAATCTTATAAAATCCTGAGGTAGAATGTGTTATAGTATGATGAAGCTGAATTTGAAGTTTGAGTTACAATTTCAATTGGTATGCTTAACAAAAAAAAACACAACAGTTGCCCTTTGATGTTGCCCATGTGCAGCATCAAAAGACAAATTTTTATTACTGTAGGAAGTAATGAACAGCTCAAATACCAGTCAGTGTTGATGAAAACTTTACTTATCTACTAGAAAACTGAAGATAAAGACAGAATTGTCACAGTAACCATAAGCTTTCACCTGATTATGAAAGAAAAAGCCAATGTCAACATTTCCATTTGGTTGAAGTAGGACCCAAACACAGGACAGAAGCAGAGAGCTGATTATGAATGTTTAATGAAAAAGATAAATAATAAAACCCACAGAAACAACAGCAATCCATGGTAAGAGAATGACAGGGATTCAACAGGGAGATAACAGAAGGAAACAAGAGTGAGAGCAGCAGAAGTGTTTAAGTACTGGTAGAGTGAATGTGGAACAAGTACCTGGGCTGACTGGCTGCAGGGGTGTGTGTGTGTGTGTGTGTGTGAGTGAGTGAGTGAGTGAGTGAGTGAGTGAGTGAGTGAGTGAGTGAGTGAGTGAGTGAGTGAGTGAGAGAGAGAGAGAGAGAGAGAGTGTGGACTAGGGAATAAATTTAACACTAAAGAATGAGTGGACATAATAAACATAAGAAGCCTTACATTCTGTAGAGTTATAAGGAATAACTAGACATAAGAAATAACATAAGAAATAAAACTAACATAAGAAATGTTCGTGTAAACTAGAATCACAAAGAAAGCACTGACCTAAAGTAAACCAGAAACAGGAATGATCTTATCAAAGGAAGAGACCGAGGAACACAGAAAATCCTAAAAACTAGAATCAAACCACAAAACAATCCAGGACCAAACATCAGGGGCTCAAAGGTTCCAGTAAAATGCATTTGTTATTCAGATACTTCTTCAGTATCGAGTTTACTTGAATTTAGTCTTTAAATTAATAAGCTACTTTTCCAAATTTGACTCAGTTTGTCAATACTGACTTGTAACAATTCAGTTTTCTGTGAACAAATTAGAGTATGAAAATTGACTAAGGTCATTAATGATGTACATACGCTATTATGTATTTGCCTCAGCTGTACACCTGAATGTTACCAGCTCTGACTGACCAAGACCTGGACATTTTAATTAAAACTATCACAAAGCAGACTCTAACCTCAGGAGGCTTTACATTCTGTAAACATATAATACTGTTACAACAGAAAACGGCTGGCGATACAGTTTATGTTCAACACTATGTATGGTAGATTGTGTCATACTAATGCAAAGCCTGTGGCAAAGTTAAATGATTTAAACGTACAAGTAAAATAATCTGAAGGACGTAGAGTAACACAAATCTGTTATCAAACACAAACTCAATGATTCATCCCCAATATGAAAAATTGTTCATTTTAACCTTTAATACGATTATTTAACAGAGTGGAACAATCTGTTTTATGAGTTCACAGTGCCATGTTTTAACTAATAGTCATTAAAAAAAAGTCACTTTTTCACACTGCATGGGAAAGAGAATTATAAAATTATGTGTAAAGCACAAATAAGATGCAAAAAGGACTGCATGGGCGTTCAGTGATTCAGAAATGCACAGTAACAGCAGCTATTAGTCAGATTAAAGTCTTAGTCAACATCTGTAAGTTAATGAAGCCATCAAAAAGGTGGCTGTCATATTAGCAGAAATCTGCCATTAACCCAATTCCTTTATGTTCAGTTGTGCATATGAAATATTTAGAGTGTGTATAAATGTTTTACACACAGACTGTGTCTCCACTTTTTGCCACTGATTTGCTCAAACAGGTTTTAAAGCTTTTAAAGATTTTTTTTTAAATATTTAAAACAGTCTACCTATTCCACCACACAAAGTCTGAAGCCTAACCGTGAAGACCGCAAACGAACACAAAGATTGTTTTTATGGTCTCCCTTCATGTTGATGCTGAGGATCATTGCTAATCAGGCTTAAAACTGAACAAAACCAAATCATCATATTCTTCTTCTGGGATAAATTTTCTTTTATCCTGTATGGGAATTTGATTTTATCCTAAAAAAAACCCCGAAAACGAAACACAAGAGAACTCTTACTAACGACAGCAAGATCAGAGGAAATCCTTACCTTATGTCTGCACTTAAGCACCACTCCATATGCACCTGGCAGAAACAAAGGGGGGGACAAAACAAAGATCAATAACATGCACTTATGATGCCACTCTGATATTATGTTTTGGCTTGTCACCTCATGTAAAAACGTATTTAAAGGACAGAGCAGTAAAGATCAGGCAGTGAGGAGGAGGTAAACCTTCTCTCCCACTGTTTAACGCCTGGATCTTTGTGAAACCTTGACCCAGAAGTCACCCTGTTGCATTCTGTCATTGTTAAGGCATTTGGACTATGTCCATATAGCTACATAAAAAATAGCTTTATACATCAGATCAGTCCTTTTAACCTGAGATCCCCAACCATCAGGTTGCAGACTTCTACAGGGCAGTGACTGTAGTTGTTCCAGGCTGGGGTGTAAAAAATAAATTCATCAATCCATTTTCTAACACCCTTGCCCCTAGTGGGGTCAGGAGATGTGCTGGTACCTATCTCCAGCTAACGTTCTGGGAGAGAGGAGGGGTCACTTTGGACAGGTCGCCAGTCTGTCGCAGGGCAACACAAAGACAGACATGACAAACAACCACGCACACACACATTCACCTAGGGAGAATTTAGAGAGACCAGTTAACCCGACAGTCATGTTTTTGGACTGTGGGAGGAAGCAGGAGTACCTGGAGAGAACCCACACATGCACAGGGAGAACATGCAAACTCTTTGCAGAAAGACCCCTGGGCCGGGAATCGAACCTTCTTGCTGCAAGGCAACAGTGCTACCAACGGCGCCACTGTGCAGCCCATAAAAAATAAATATGTTTTGTAATTTCCGTGGGATTGAGAATCAGAGCAGTTCATTTTGAAAGAACCACTCTGATCTGCATCTGTATGAACTCATCAGCATTCATGACAAGGTGGAGCGTCTCACTCTTTCCAGGTTGCTGCTTTTGCTTTAGTCGGTGCAGCAAACACACAACTACCCCGAGTTCAACAGTTTGCCCAGAAGAGCAAGTTTGGTCTGTGGTGAGCAAAAACCCTGCGTCAAGTCTGACATGTACACATCAGAGTGCATGTGAAGTTGTCAGGCCTGGACAAACGTTTTTGAATACAGAAGACCAGAGCGGATGTTTTGTGCTTGAAGAGAAAAAAAAGCTAAATTATCTTTCAAAAGAAAGAAAAAAATCCCATCTAATTTCAGCATACGTCTCTTTTTTTAACATGCTGGTGATTACATCATGGTTTGGACTGTTTTACTGCAGATGCAAAGTTTCAAAACAGTCAAAGTGGGTCATGAATAGTAGACCTTGCTAAAGAAACAAGCAACCAGCTCCATGAAGACGAAATGGTGACAACACAAATCCAAAAGATTTAAATAAAAATGGTTTTACAACATATACTTGTGGATAACACAACACAACACTGCAAACTACATACCATTAGTGTTTTGTTTTATTGTGGGGAGCTTAATATAATCTTTTTTCAGAAAAATAGTCATGCCCAAGTAAGCAATTTCACATTAAAAAACAAGCCCCAAAAACCCATTCAACCTGCAAGCGACTTTAGAAGAAGAAAAAAAACAAGCCAAAAGTTGCTTGTATTAATAACTTGGCAACACTTTATGCATAAAGCAAGCCAACAACCCAAAGCACACACTGTGTTTTGAAGAATGGTAGCAATATATTATAATAAAAATGATTATAATATTTGCTGTACATTGGATTTTAACACAAAATGAATCATAATCAAAGGAAACATAAAACCAAATAAAAATAAAAACAAAATGTGGTCTTGTGATTTACTGCAAACCTTTTTTTTTTTTTGCATATTGCCACAAAATCAGATCACACCAGATGTTAAAGGAGTTATGATATATTTAATCAGTTCTTTTTATGATTTCAAAGTCTTTCAAGGACAACAGCACCTGCATTCTCTTGCAGTCTGCTAACTGCTAATACTTGTAATTTTCTCAAGTATAATTTAATACATTCCAGAGATAGATATTAAGATATTATTTTCTTCTCTATGTTTGACATGAGCGTAGCTTTTTAAAGTGTGGTTTGAGGGAGCGCCTGTGAAACTCAACATTTCTTGCCAAGCTGGAAGTGGGTGGAACATGCCCTTTAGGCTGCTGGAGGACTTCTTATGTGGAGCACCAGCAAAAGATGTGGTGGATTGTTTCACTCCTCGTATCAAAACGAGAAGAGGTTTGAGAAGATGTAAGCAAATGCAATTAGGAAACAACTGTTAACTTTTGCATGGAGAGAATTAGGTCAGCAGATGAAATTGGAGTTCAAGCAATCAGAGCGTAGAGTAAAGGATTCAAGTTCAATTCAGGAAAAAATGGACAAGTATTCCTAAAATAAGTGTCGCTTTCATTGTTGAACTATAATATCACAATGACATTTTTTTTTTAAATGCAACCTTTAATCTAGTATGTCTTTCAGTGATTAGGATGCTCTCATGTTAAGAAAGTAGTTTATAGTCATTCAATCTATTTTATTGGCACAATTTGCTAAAAATAAATGTAACAGAAGCATTTCAAGCTCTTTTTTTTTTTTTTTTTTTAAATTGAGCTCCATGAGTAGCTACTCAACAGTAAACCCCATTGACAATGTCAGAGTGATGCAAGGGAAAAATACTTTTTTGTTCCACGTTACCAAATTTGGAGTTTGGTTAAACCATATTAACGCTTTCATCGTCATTGTGCTTTGGTCTGATCAAGCCTCAGATCAAGCCTTTTTGCAAAGGGTTTAAACCAGCTGAGAAAAAAAAGAATCAGGTTTAAGGCTTGTTGCATTTGTTTGCAGAAGTCATTTTGTTGTTTAATTAAAATATTATTTTAAAATTTTGATATATCATCTACAATCTGTAGATGATTTTCATCTGCAGCTACAACATTTTCCTTCTGATGTCTGCACATCCCACAGGCTTCTGCATATTTCTCAGCATTAAAAAAAGTATAATATTTGCTCAGAATCTGCCTGCTATAAAACCGTAAAGAAGCTAAATGTGAAGCATATACGATAAAAGTTATGAATAGAGTCCTGCCGCACAGTGCAAAACACTAAAACTCTCATGAAAAACACGCAGCATGACACATCAACATCCCGAGTGGTGCAGATCATCAGCATTAGAGCTGGAGGTTAACAACACCATTTAATCTGCTGTGTGAAACCACCCACCTTCTCCCACAATGCCAAGGACTTCAAACTTATTCATCACATCACAGAGAGCGGGTCTCCTCCACCAGGTGAAATACGCTGCTTAGACTTTAATAGGGACACTCCTGCTTGGACCAGCAGCCGATCGGGTCAGCTGCAGACTCACGGAGAAACATGGCAGGCCTCTGACAACAAGCCATCTTTACTCCTCTTTTCACAGCCCTGCTTTTCCCACGGCACACACTATTTAACGTCCTCTAAATGTCAGTTTTCTTGTATTAAAATATCTGACTGGAGTTCTTCTAAATGTCCTTTTACTCCATATCCTTGTGTTGCTCCTGTGCCTTTATCCAAAACTCCACATGGGGGAACCTGGAAGAGAAAACAAACAGAGAAGTGTTTGAATACTTTGCCTGGAGATCACTCCGATCTCTAATTCATAATGTTGGTGAAGCACTGGCTGTAAACCACACACATGAAAATATGAGGCACATAGAGTAAAGGCATGACTTTGACACATATTCTACCTCATATCACCTTTCTTATGCAACAATTCCTGATCACAGAGTAGCGGTGATGTTAAGGCTAATGTACTCTAAAAGTAGGTCTTCTTCTGATTCAATTTCTCCAGGGGGTTGGATTATTAAACTCGTTTCACTTCTTAATGCATGAATTATTTCTAATTTGCAGTGCAGAATATCTAAGATAGAAATGTTTTGGAGTGCTAGGTTGAAAGTCGAACCTCACAGGCAGAAATTAGTGTAAGAAGTCAAAACATTATTAATGCTACGACCTGCTGAACGCAAAGTTGAGTCCACATACAGTTTTGAGTTCTTAAGAGTCTCTAAGCACAGTTCTTAAGAATTTTTCCCTTACATAGTTAGAAAAAGAATGTCAAACCAGATGTTTAGCTACACTATATAAAAAGATATCTTGCTTTATTATTGCTAATATCTGACATTAAGTCAGTCTAAAGTTTTAGATCAGTTGGGATTACCAAAAATCATTTTTATTTGCAAAAGCCAAAATAACGAGAGAGAGATTTTTGGGAAAATTTTGCTAAAGATTGTGCTGAAAATGTTTCAAAGATAAAAATTGTACATATTATACTGAATTTCCTGAACTTTTAAACAATTTGTCAAACCTCAAATGACCACATCCTCGCTTTTTTTTTTAACCTCCTGATAGATTTATTAATCCAGTGCAGTTTTAGCCTAAAATTGTTAGCTGTAGTTCCTAACTTTAACATTTTAGCCTTGTTGACAATCCATATTCACATGGGTTATAAAGGTTTTGCAACCAAGCAAAATCTATAAATTATAAATTAGCACAGTGAGATCAATTTGATTAAACAAAGTAAAGAAAAAGTTAACTAAGTTTCATTTTACTGGGCTTAAAATTTCAGACTTTTAGTTTGAATAAGTTTGCATGGTCTAACTTGGTAAAAAAAAAAACGGCCAACGCTACATCTTCACAAAACTATATCTATGGACAGGCAGAAGACAAAGCTTGACCATTAGATGCAGCAGCAATCGATTACACAACACTAAACAACTTAAATAATTCAGAAGTGACATCATATTGAAAATGCCTTGCATGATTTTACTTTTACAAGTAGCATAAAAACCAAGCCTCTAGACAGAGCACTCAACTTCAGGACTTGGCAAAAGAGCTGCAGTGTAAATCTAAGTTTCTGTGACAAGACAGACGGTGTGAAGGACACTGGATTATGCAAACATTCATGGACAGAATCCCAGAAAAATTAATCCAAAAAACAAAACTGCAAGAAGGCACCTTAGAAAGCAGAGAATGGAAATTTGATCAAACAACAGAAGCATATGATTTACTCAATTTACCATGAGAGTATTTTTTTGTGTTGAGATGAGATCTAGCACAGCTGGAATGAAACTGACTGGGACTAATAAAGGACGTGTTTGTTTTCCTGAGGTAAATCACAGAGATGAGTGTGTAATGAATTGTTGACGGATCTGTACAAAAGCTGTTAAAATACTAAATCAATAGAAGGGCTCCACTGACACTATTATCAACAATTTCCTCAGAGTCTAGAAGCTGCAGATAAATATGTCAAAAATCTTAAATGTCACAAAAGGGACTCTAAGAAAAAATCTTTGAGGGGGAAAAAAAAGCAAAGACAATCTGTTTTGAGTTGCACTACATTCAGAAACTGCAGTTTGGAAAGATTGTATACACTTTTGAGCTTCTAGTCTTTTATGGCTGGACGTAGGGATGGAAACTAAAGCATCGTTTATCCAAATCTCAGAGATTAATCACATGTAGGTGCACCCTTTGCTACTACAGTTTCAGCTCATCCATATCCTTCATGGATAGCCTTCATATCTGGAAGGCTATCCAGAAGGTTTAGGAACATGTGTTCATGGGATTTTTTAACCATTTTTCCAAATGCATTCTTCCAAACGCAAACCCCAAAGGCATTCTGTTGAGTTGAGGTGAGGACTACATTGACTTGCTCATCAATGTCTATAGAGATTCAGTTTTAATGTGGCGGATCCGTGGGGGGTAGTTTGAGAACTGTTCACACAGAGTCAGGAGCAAATAATTAAGAGTTCATTTCACTTGAACTAAAGAGACAAACTCAACTCTAGTTTTTTACTATTTCAGTAAATTTGACAGAAAATGATGTCTCAAGCCTCAACATTATAAGACAAACAAATCCAGTTTGAAACAACCAGCCCCAAACCATAGTCTCTTCCGCTCAAGACAGAACATCTGACCCATTGCGGTCTCCTGGCAAAGAGGAAACAGAAACGCGTCAGTCGTTGCCAGATAACATGTCTTCACTGCTCCAGAGTCCGGTGATCTCTGCATCTTTGCATTTTCTATTGCCTCTGAGTGGTTGAGTGAACATTTCTTGCAAGATAGTATATTTTCATAATATAAATAAACACTGACAAAACTGCAAAACAAAGATGACAAATACATTTTAAACTGAGAGTCTAACAGCAAATGTCTTTGGTTTAAGTGGGGAAAAAAAAAATTCCTATTCCCATCATGCATCCGGGTTCTGTTGGAATACATTTTTCAATAATGCTGTGTGTCCAAAAAGCAGTGATGATAAAATAATAACAGTTAAAATGGTTCTTTGGTAATTAAATTATTTTCTAAACTAGAACCATCGAAGCTCCTTCCTGAAATGACTCAACTAGATTTGTAAAAAAGAAAAAAGAAAGAAAATTTAGAAGAAGAAGAAAAGAAAACACTTCAATGTTGATTTGGCTCATGTGCCCGTGTGTGGGCGTTTTCCTATGCAGTGTGCAATCCACACATCTTAGGCTTTCCAGGGAAAAGAAACGAGATGTGGATGTGCAGGCCATCGGTGGAGGCTATGGTGCTGAGGGGGAGGTAACAGACAAGTTGGAGCAACTTGAAATACATGAAGACCTGAACGTTTGTTTTTTTGTTGTTGTTGTTTTTATTTTTTTTATTTTTATTTTTTACCTAAAATGGTCAAGGACGTGTTTTAATGAGCTTTCTTGTTAAACTTAATGAATTAACCGGTAATGTCGAAAGAGGCAGATAGAAAACCGAAGGGTGTGCTCGAAGAAGAAAAACGGAATAGGAACAAGTGAGTTTGAGTGTGCGTGAAATTAATAGCTTGGTTCGGGCGTCCGCGTGCACGAAGGAGTGTGCGCTTGCGCGTGACTGTGATGTGGATAGGAGGGAGAAGCTGGGAGGCTGGAGGGTGGAGGGGGGGGATAAGATAGTAGCTAATGCTGCTCTGCTCTCTCTCTCTCTCTGCACCGAACTGCGTCTCTGCCGCCGCTGCGGAGCGGAGCGCAGCACCATTCCATCGCTGTCCACGCGTTTCTCAGCCTACACAGCAACCAGTGCATACATCATACATACAGAGCAGCCGGAGCCCGCTCACCACAGTGCAGCACAGCAATATACACCGACAGGGCTGTAGAGCAACCCGCAAATCCACAAGAAATGACATTCACTTCCAACGCGCACAAAGGTGAAATAAATCAGATGGTAACGAAAAGCACTGGCGATCCAACCAAAGCAACGTTTACCTGCATATGCGATGTGTCGGCTGTGTGTGGAGGAAGCAGTGAGCATCATTCCCTGGGAAAGCGATTATGTGGGGAGGTGAAGAAACATCCTTTGGAGCGACAGGGGCGAGAAAAACGAACCACGGCCTGCGCGTCGTGACACGATCAAATGTCCTCCCCACTCCGGCTCTGGGGGCAGATAAGACCTGGATCCGCAGACATAACGTCGATGACGGAAGGGTCAGTGTACCATCAACAGTTTTTCGGAGGCTCCGCGTTCGTAGCCTCAGCATCAGCTGGGTATAGCAGCAAAATCGTCATTTCTGTGAGCGACGCAGCCGAGAGCCAATAGAAACGTGCGCGTTCCAGCAGTGCGCTTGCATCCACCGTGAACTGCGATCAGATAAAACTTTGATTAGATCCAGCGCAGCATCTGTTGAATGGAAAGTATTTTTGGTTGCTACTCGCCTTCCTCTGGTCGCAGAACAACGGAATCAGGTCTGTCTGCAAGACCCACTGATTAACAATCTCTTCCTGCCGTCGATCCTTCCTCTCTCACCTCCGCCTCCCCTTCAGGATTGGACTAATTGAGGAATCAGAGGAGTTAGCAGAATTCCTCAGTGTCTCGACCTGTTTCATAACCAGGAGACGTATTTTTAATCTGCACCTTCATGTCAGACGATGGCTGTGCAAAAAAAAAAAAAAAAGGAACTTATTCTGAAGGCCATGCAGTTTGACCTCTGCAACAAATTTTAGCTGAAATTGAAGGTGAAAACGGTCCTTCTTACTTACAATTACATTATCACATCAAAATGCAGATTTTTGATAAAGTATAAAAAAAGATGTAAAATGTTTTGACTGAAACAAAAACAACATAAATATTGGCTTTTCGCCACATTTACTTTTGTAATTTTGTAAGTTTGAAACAAAACAGGAATTAATATTTTCTCTCGTCGTAATTTCATTTGCAGGAAGAAAAATCAACACAAACATTTATATAAGAGTTCAACTTTGCAAATATAAGACATTTTTAAATATGACTGACACTTGTTATCAGACAAAAAGATAATCAAAATACGTATGCATTACTATTAGTTTCAACAGTCATGATGACACCTTGCCTTTGGCTCCCTTCTGTGGAGAAGTCACGAAGAAGAAGAGCAGCTCCACAAGCAAACTTTCTCACTAACACTTAAAGCCACACAGAAATTTTAATGTGTTGAACGTGAGGAAAATGTATTTTAATATGAGTTAAAGAACAATACATTCAGAATGCACTTTTATTGAACTTCAAATGACAACATGGACAAGAACATAGATATAGAATATATATGAAAGACTGAGAAGACCAAAATTGTTATGTAAATTGTATACAAAAGGTAACTAATAACACTATGACTATTTGCAGGTAAAAATTACCTACTTAAATACACATTAACAGTCTAAATAATAACTTGAATACAGAATCAGAATTCCTTTTACTGACATTGTGCACAACAGAAAGCACGGCGAAATAATAATAATAATAATAATAATAAAAAACATAATTACGTATTTCATATAATCAGAAATTGTTTATTTTGGTGCAAGTTTTTTTTTTTTTTCTTTTTGGATCAGACAATAACTTAGCTGAAAAAGTTGGGTTCTGGTCAACTGGTCATTCATCTCCAAGCTGCTATTTATTACCGTCAGGAATGACGCTTGAACTTCCTCTGCGTGCCAATCAGAGAGCGATTAAAAACATGAATGACATTCGTTTGCACGTGACCCCCCCACCGTCTGTGATGAAACGGAAACATGAGGACATTTCTTGTCCAACTAGAGCGACTAATTATTAATTCCCCTCCTGTGACCGCTGTTTTGTTTTGTTTTTTCCCCCCCGGTGCTCCGGTGGAAAAGATGAATTAAAGCACTGCGTTGTGGACATGCGCGGAGCTGCAGCGAATATGGCGGCTTGCATTTGATGGAAAGTGAGGAGTCTCTCATCAAAACAGCCCGCTCTCACGGTTTGTACCGCTGCTATCTCATAAATAGTCTCATGGGCCGCAGGTGACGCGTCTCTGCCCGGGTTCTTTTCGCGGCTGCTCGCCGTACCCTGCTCCTTATCCCCGCGCACTGATAGATTGTTTATACTGTAGCTATTCTGTGCAGACTGACGGACGGAGAGAGAGAGAGAGAAAAGGGGGGCTTGGCGCTTTACTGTAGCTACTCTGAACTCTGCAGATATCCCTTCGCTTTTTGATTGCTGGCTTCCTGCAGAGGCTTGCACTGAAACTAAGAGGGGGGGAAAAATAATAACCTCCCGCAGCATCAAGAACCACGCCGTAGCTGAAATGCAACGTTAGCAGTGTGTAGCCCGTGTAATGAGCGCCGTCCCGCCCACAAAATGTGCCCGTAAACCAAATGAAAATGCGTCACAGACTTTTCTTCACCTATATTTTGAGCCACGCTTTCTTCAGCTTTTTTTTTTTTTTTTTTGCCGTTCCCAGGTAGTTAAAAAATTAATTTAGACGTTTACTCTGATCAATAACACAGGGCGTGAGATTACCTCGACATTTCATGGTGTGATTCACGGCGAAATGGGCGTTTAAATGGTCCAAATGTGAACTCGTGGGGCTTCATAAGTTGTTTGATGTGATGTGATGATGCAGCGGCTCACACCCATCTCCAGGACCCGAGCAGCAGTAACATGAGCCTGCAGGCTCTCTGCCAGTCAGAGTCGACACCCACAGGGTCCAAACAGCGGGCTTCTTTCAGAGGATTTCACATCCAAGTTTTACTTTTTGTTTTTTGTGTCGTTTAAGAAATGAAAGATATTCGGAAAAAAAAAAAAAACAATTAGACAAAACAGCATCTAACAATTTAATAAAAAGTCTTTAGACATAAAATTGTGCCAGCAAGAAATCGTTTGATCAAGTCAGTCTGTCTAAATGATTTACTGATCTGAAGCATTTGCTTCAATAGTTTGTAGAAGTAGTAAAAATGTTGAAAAGTTGTGGCAGCAGTGCTTAGCTATTTTCTTTATTAGCTTTTTAAATTATGAATATTATTTTCGTCATTGTTATGAGGAACTCAGAAAGTGCTGCGTCTCTGTAATGCTGGTGAGATATTCTACAACGTTTTAACGTTGTTAAAAACCTGCAGAATCATTTCCGTCCTTGATTTGTGCCAATTGTTTCAAATTAATTGACTAACTAATCTGTTTGCTTATGACAAAAACTTACTGTGTGATGGTGTTGTTTTTAGGTGGGAAAACGCACCAAAGTAATTTTGTAACATTCTTGTTGCATCGTCAATAACCCCTGAATAGAATATATAAATATATTGTCGTACTAAAAGACTATAATTTTTCTTACATGATTTGATAAATCAGAGAAATTTCACTATTGCATCTTTTCAGAGATTTTAGTTGTTTCCCTGTTGATCATTTCCAAAATAATTGAGGCAAAGAAAATAGGGCCCTTTGTGCTGGTTTTTATTCAAAATAATATATTCTTTCTGCAAACATATTTTTGTGATCACATAAACTTTAAGATGTGTTTTTGATCTTTATATTTTTAACACCAGTAGTAGTAGTAGTTGTTGGGTGAAAGCTAATTACAGTGAAAACAGTCTCACAATACAAAGTTTGCTCTTTAGTGTATTCTTTTTATAAATACGTTAACCTTTGACTGGCTGTTTGGATTGAGGGATAACCATCTTCCTTTAAAAGTTTTGTTTTCTTCCAACATTCATAAATGACCTATTGAAATTACATTATTCATTCATGTTATGACTAAAGTAGACATTTTAATGCTATTAATTAACAACACTTAAAGTGTGTCTCTGCATTAAATGCTTCTGATTTTTTTCCAATACTTGATAAAACGAGATGAAATAATAGCTGCCTCACTTTTCTGAAGTAAAGTTTTACATGAAATCAGGCCTTAGGCCACGTTTTAAGCCTTACCACAGTTTAGATTTTGTTAAACTTTACCCAAATCCCAGATCAATGTTAGAGCCGGTGGAAATGGGGGCAGTAAAAATTAAGTGCTTCCTGATCTGCAGGGCAGTTCAGTTTGACCCTCCTGGGTGAAGCACACAGACCAGAGCAAACACACACCGGGCTTTTTTTTTTTCCCAGAGAGCAGGAATCCTTTTCAAGTCCTCACATCCACACAACTTAATGGCTTTTTATAGTGGCTTGAGTTGCTTTATGATTCCTTCAGACTAAATGGGGTTCACTCTTCAGGAGGAAGGAAAGCTGTGCTGCAGTTCGTAAGACTTTGCTCACACGAGCGAAGGCTCTCGCAGAGATTTTAACCTTCAAACTGACGGATCCGGTTCGTAGCACATAGCAGCTATTTTGCTGCTATGGATTACATTTGTTGGGCTTCTTGAGTTGTTTATGGACTTTCCAGGGCATGCAGTTTTCATAAATCTAATTTAGACTTTTGTGACAACATTTCAGTTTAAACATTGCAGAAATGCTCTATTTAAATGTCTTCACTCCACTGCAGCAACAGGAAAATATTAGCGTTGCGGCAGAGCTATTTGGGATGGAAGAATGCCGCAAAACCTGAATGGTGAGGACTTGCAACATTTATTCTAGCCGAGTACGTTTTTAACTCTGTTTTTCTGTTGGCAAATTTTAGATGGTAGCTAGCAAATAACAAATTTGAAAAGTAGATTAAAAAAAAAAGCTAGCTTCTAATGCAGAGTTACAGGTTAAGGAGAGAAAAAGCAAAATCTACACAAATATAAAAACGTTTTGCTTTTATTCACAAATGTTCCTTTTTCCCGCCGTGTACAAACTCAATGAAGACCCAAAGGTAGCAAAAAACAAGGTCTGCAGTTGGATAAACAAAAACAGAATAAAACAAATGGATCAACAGAATAAAACTAAAATAACCAGGAGGTTAACCATAGAGTGGAGTTAAAGCTTAGAATAAATGTGCAACTTAATAAAGTCAGAAGTTTCTCCCAGATGTGACGTATGTAGAAAATTATTTTTACGTGCAATACATGATGGTCCCCACATTTATTGGCACAGATAGTTTACTTCTGCAAAAGGCCTTGAAATACGCAGATCTTTTGTTGCAGTAGCTGTGCCTAGTGTAGAAAGAAACGATGAACATATAGTTTGTCTGAATGTTTTATCTCTCTCTCCATTTTTCTCACTGTGTGTAGTGGAAAAACTAAGTTTGTCCCTGTTCCACGTGATTTAAATTTTTTGCTCTGACTGATGGAGAGCAGATTGAGTTTATTTAGATTCGTACCACTTTGAATGGCACGTTGTCTCGCCATTTCTGTTTTGAAGAGTAAACCAAAGGAACATCCACAAAATGCTTTTTTTTCCTGCTTTTTTTTTTTTACATTTTAGCTTTAGGAATTGCTTGGGTTGAAACTAATTGTAATGCTGGTGACTTAAAATGAAAACTCTTGACATTTTTTTTCTGTACCTAATCTCTAATCGTAAAAAGAAATCAAAATCAAAATAAATCATAAATATTTTTACGAGGCAGGTCACTGTTATGTCAGCGTAATAATGTCACTAGCGTTACATTATAAGCCTATTTTTCTCAACACTCATTATGCTGAACACAGAGAATGAAGTAACACAGCAGATGATGAGTGCTGTGATTTTTTTAAATAGAAAATTTGCCATTTAGTTACTGAACTTCCAACACTTTGATTTCTGTCCTAATATTTACATGTAATTTCGACAATCTAACGTAAAACAGCTATGTTTGGATGAAATCAGATCAAAGGATTCAGATGTAATCAAAACCAGAACTTGTTTAAACTTATGATTTATTCTGAAATATTTTTAAATTCAGGTTACTTTAGCGTTCTGCTAACAATTACAGGTTGTTTTTTTTTCCTGTTTCTTGTTAGGTTTCTGTTTAGCCCTCTTGTCTGGTCATCATGGGACGGACACCACAAAGAGGTACGAGTACGTTGTTCTCGGGTTGTCCGGTCTGAGATCTTTCAGGATTTTACCCCAATCCGAATCTTAGACGCATCACAGAGAGTGCCTACCATTTCAATAATGTCGTCGGTGTTTAATGTTTACGACGCGCTCAAAATGTTGCCGCTCTGTCGTGTTGTTCTCATCGTTGGATTATTGTTTTGATTTCAGATCCAAAAGAGGAGAAGAAGGAGAGGCGGAGCAGCATCACAGCTGGCTCTGCCCTCGACAAATCAAACGGTCGGATATTCTGCTTTTCATTGTTGAACTTTTCAGTAAGACTCCAGTGTTAATGCCTTATTGAGTGGTTTTCTTAAATTACTTTTTGGAAAACTGAAAAATAAGCTACCGCGAAACTGCTTAGAATTAGCTGCTGTGCTTTCATTTAGATCTTAAGCTGCTATTTATTGTGTCTTTGAGCAATTTAATTACATATTTTGTAAAGTTTTTTTATTAGCTGTGTATCCACTGATAGTGTTTTATTTAACATCAGTTGATTAATGGCTTAATCTTTATTATTTTTCCTGTGTTTTCTGTTTAGCTATTCATAATGTACTTCCAAGTAAGAAGCTATTCATCAGTTTACTGCTCTTATCTTTGTTAACAGAACCGTTCAGCTGGGAAGACTATCTGAGAGAAACCTCATCTGTTGCAGCATCACCTTCTTGCTTCAAACAGGTAGCTGATCTTCACAGTAAGATGCATTTTTGCTCTGTTATTCCTTCAATCCCCAAAAACTATCTCTTTATTTTACTACGTTGTTCCCTTCATGTTTGTAGCTGTTCTGTTTTCTAAGTCAGTGTTGCGTCGATGCTGCTGCTGCTGCTTAACGGACACTTTGCATGTCCTGTAGTCAATTTTATAAGCAAAGGTTAAAAACTATAACAGCTACTTATTGTCAGGCAGTTCTTGTCTCAAAATGATCACATTAGCAAGAACAACTTCTTGAAATCACCTGTGTTATTAAATGACCACATACAATACTACAGAAAGTATACAAGAGTGATATGTTAGCATACGATTTAGAAACAAGTAACGACTGAATATCATTCCAGTGGAGATGCATTAATACTGGCACATACTGTAAAAGAAAAAAATGTTTTGCTTTTTTACTGGCAGAGAAAATCAACCTCTTGTATTGTCAAGTATGACGACAGTATATATATTGGCAAAAATCTGTCATTTTTTGCCTTATTTTGCCTTGACTGGTCATTGGATGGTTAAATAGTAGAAGGTCTGACTTTTTTCTTGTTTGTTGACTAATTTGGTCCTTAAGCAAATTAAAGTTCAGCGGACTCTTTGATGCACTTCAATAGAGGTCAGGGACTATTGTTCTGCTTTTGATGGAGGAATCAACATGAAGGGCTGATTAATCAATCAGAATTGGACTTGTGGCAAAAAGATATGCCAATTTAAACAGTTAATAAAAACAATGGTTGATATTATTTTCCTTTAACAGCTCAAGACAAACCAAGTCTTTTATTGCAGCCAGAATATCTCCTCATCTCTGGGGTTGCTTTTCATGTTCAGAGTTTTTTTTTTTTAGATATTATTACTTTACTTAATAAAATAATTGGTTCACATTTAAGGTTTAACATCTTATTCCACAATTAGGGTAGAATTAATCATACACATCAAGAGTGTTTTAACGATTTTAGATTTTTTTTTCATTAGTAAAATAAAAATAAAGTCAGTCATATAAGAGGAACAACTGGCATGCATTGTCAGGTTAACAAAAACGTTTTGAACTTATATAAAAATCAGATGTTACCTCTGTTCCACCTATATATAAATCAATGTTCTTGTGGGCCATAAATCTACCACGAACATTTTGAAGTGACCTGGAGAAAATTATTACAATAGGATAATAGTTAAAGTGTAATCCCTTTATTTTCTGTTGGATTCAAAGCTACGACCTATTTTATGTAACCTGCTGCACGGTTTTCTTTTCCTTTACAAGCCAATCTTTGCTACATTTATTTTCAGAAAAAAAGCAATTTTTTTTTTAAAGGAAAATAAAAAAAAATTGACAAAATCAGCAAGTCAGACCAATTCTGTTCAGTAAAAATCTGTTTTATATGGCAGCCATATGGACAGAGAGACCAGTTAAAATGACTGACGGTGTCTTTTTGTCTCTCTGCAGTCTAGAATCCCCCCTTCCAATGATTTCAAAGCTGGTATGAAGCTTGAGGCTCGAGACCCTCGCAACTCTAACTCGGTGTGCATCGCCACGGTGATGGGCATGATGGGGACTCGCCTGCGACTACGGCTGGATGGCAGCGACAACACTAATGACTTCTGGCGGCTTGTGGACTCTTCGGACATCCAGCCAATAGGAACTTGTGAAAGGACTGGAGACATGCTGCAGCCGCCCCTCGGTGAGCGTCTTTAACCACGAGGGCTCACAGCTGGATCTCTAACCAGTAGAAATTGTATAAAATCATAACAATAGTTTAGCTTTGATTTGAGCTGCAAAACATGTGACGTACATTAGAGAGATTTGGAAGGAAAATTGGACTTTTTACTTTTCAACACTTTCTTTTCTTTAGTTTTAAGTTAATGTTTATTTTGAAAAACATATGTGTTGGGTTGAGTAATTGCAGAATTCAACTTAACTGAACATGTAAAAGATAAAACAGAGTCACAGCAGGGATACTGTTAGCCATCCTGCATAGCTTGCTTTGCCAGTTTTGTCCTTTACACGTGATTTTACTCACTCCCTGGTTTCTCCGTTAGAAAGGCCCTTGAATACACTTGAAAAATTCCCAACAGGATTCAGAAGTGGTGACTGTTTGGTATCTACTGCACATTCAGGTTTCAGGATGAATGCATCCTCATGGCCCATGTTTCTCCTGCGGACGCTAAGCGGTGCAGAGATAGCCCCCGCCTCTGCTTTTAAGAAGGTAAGAAGGCAACCTAAAAAACACTTAACTTGTAGAATGGTCTGATCCATGTGTCACATAGGATGATTCAATCTCGGATTCAGTTAGTGGTCTGACCTGAAGTTAGGAGATTCACAAAGATTTCTGTAAAATATATTTGAACAAGGTGCTTACCATTTTATAGAGATTGATTTTCAAATGAAGCCTCCGTTAGACAAAGACTTGTTTTTCTTTGTATAGAAAATACAGGGAGATATTTATCAATCAAAAACAGCACCTGTAAAAGTATGTCACTATTTCACATTTTGTTATGTTACTACTGCAAACCTCAATGTACTTTGTTGTGGTTTTAGAGTTAGACCAACACAAATTAGTGCATAATTGGGATGTTATTAGAATAAAAATCTGAAAAGCATGGTGTGCTTTTGCCTTCATCCCCCTTTGTGTTAATAACACCCTTAAAACAAAACTCAGTTAGGTTATAAAACAATACCAGTCCACAAAGCACTCTTTTCATTATCTGAAAATGGAAAGAGTATGACACAAATGTAAACCTGCCAAGACAAAACTCTCCACCTAAACTCACTGGCTGGACAAGGAGAGCAGAGTAGCAGCCAAGAGGAACGGCAGAGATCTAATCCTTAAGTTGGAGAATCTGTTGACAGGATAGATATTTGTTATGAACACTCTACAAATCTGTCTGTTGTGGAAGAGGAGCAAAAATGGTTTCTTTCTTTGTTTCTTTTTTCTTCCTTCCTTCCTTCCTTCCTTCTTTCCTTCCTTCCTTAAAGGAAACCCATAGCAACACCTGTGTGCGGTTTGTTACAAACCATGACCCTAGATTACTCTCAGAGCAATCTGATGGGCTTAAGATATTGCCCTTGACTTGCAGCTGAACATATTCAATTAGAAGTGTGGGATATACATGGAGTTCACACTTAAAAACATCTTAGAATAATACACCAATTTTTCCAATTCGCAGTTATGCACTACATTGTGTCATAACATAACATTGTTCCCATGTTTTCATATTTTGTTGTGTTAGGAGCCAGCCAGCGCAGATAAAAACTACTTCCAGCCCGGCATGAAGCTGGAGGCTGTGGACAGGAAAAACCCCTACCTGATCTGTCCCGCCACGGTGGGAGAGGTCCGAGGCCTTGAGATTTTTGTAATGTTTGATGGCTGGCGAGGTGCCTTCGACTACTGGTGCCCCTTCGACTCCAGAGACATCTTCCCTGTTGGTTGGTGTGCCCTGACGAAGCACAGCTTACAGCCACCAGGAAACTTCTGTAAGCATTGCTTTTTGCTGTTTTCTTAATCAAGCTTTTGAATAGACTTCTCAGGAGTTAGGTAAATCTTTCATCTGTTCATAGAAAATTGAACTTGAATAAAGAATCTTTCATTTTCCAGCTATAGATTTTCACTTTCAATTCAGCTTTACTTACCTCACAGTAGGTGTAGAGAAAAGGACAAATACTTAATTCCTGTTTATCTTGTCTGATATGAAAGTTCATTCTTAATTATTCAAGATTAATTCAGATTTTACAAATACTATCCTAATAGAAGACATGATGGTTTTATGTCTTTCTTTGGTCTTTTGATTCTTGGTTGTGAACAGGCAGGGTTTTTTTTTTTTTGTTAATTCACCACTAGAGGGCATCAGATGTTAAATTCTTGTATTTGAAAGTTGTCTTTTTAGTGAATTAGCAAGAAGGAGATGAAATCCACACTGAGTTGCTTAAAGAATAAAGTCTTATGTTACAGATTACAGTTTTTTTTTATTATGTATTTCTGAACTTGCCAGCTGGTTGCTTATCATTTCTCGACATCATTATGGATTCAACAAAGCTTGTGCCAGTCCTTCAGTGTATGCATTTAGTCATGAACACGGTAAAAATCAAAATGTCCTCTTTTTACTTTGTAATCCATATTGTGTCTTTGTTTAGCACTCAGATGGCATAAAATGTGTAACATATGATTATAAAATATTAAAAATGTAAGGTATATTTAAAGAAATTTAACACATTGTATTAATTATATTTATTGTATTTATAAACAGAATTTGTGTAAAGTAATTTCAAATTTAGTTTCGTTTCTAGCACGACAGATTTTCTCTTAATCCAGGGACAACAGATGAAAAGTTATTAGTTCTGGTGCCTTATTAGAGTAATGTTAGTTAATGTGCATTGTCCCTGCCAGTTAATATAATAAATTTCATGTGACATATTATATCCTTTTAAAAGTACAAAAATGAATCACCAACAATATAATCGTGGCTTAAATTTTGCCTACTAAAAACCTGAATAATGTGAGATGAATAATGGATCCTTCATTAAATATCCAGAAACACGGAGAATAATTCAGAAGCACATTTAGGTCACTCAAACTGGAGACTGTAAAAAATATTGAATCTATGTACTTCTGAATCAGTTGACATTAAACAAACGTATTGTCTTCGGTACGGGTCAAAACTTAAAAGCTTTGTGAAAAAAAATTACAATTACAACAAAGAATAATGATAATCGGAAGAACACTTCTGTTTTTTTTTTTTACAAGCAGGTGAAAAAGTGAGGGCTGTGTGGAGGTGTTAATGGGCTGATAATTAACTTTGCATACGAGAGAAGAAGTGAGAGACAATGCAATTACTCCTTCTTTATCTGGCTTTCATTCAGTTCATCCTTTTGACCCCGATACTTGTATTTTCCTTCACAAAACCAAAACATGCCAAGACCAAGTGAAATGAGTTTTATAAACAATATCTTGCTATAGTCATGCAGTTTTTTGGTAATGCATAAAAATCGCATAATAGTGTTTTGTGAATAATGTATGAATGCATGTCTAGGTGTAACACAAAGGCTCCACTCCTCTTTGTTTATAATGTCACTTTTTGGCTCCAAATGCTTGGAAAATATTTTCTTTTCAAACTTTCAATTTGGACAGCATATAAATACTAGGTTTTCAACTAGTGAGAATGGATAGAAAAACAAAGGGGTGACTGACATGTCTTAATAAGATTCAAACCCAAAGAATAAAATCGGTATATTTTTTATATATGCACATAACATAGTAGGATTTTGCTCCTGCTTATGATTTCATTTTTAAATACCAGAGGGCTCAATATTTGTTTGAAGATGCTGGTGAACATATATTTAAAAAGTCAGTAGAAATCTGACACTTCCTTTTTTTTTGCCATTTAAGACGCAGATTAAGATGTCATTCGAGGGTCTTTCCCGCATTGTCCCAGAGTCTGGGTGATATCCGACTTGGTCAGCTCCCAAAGGAGGACCCAGCCATCTTTCATCAGAAACCGCCTGAATAGTCTAGGGTTACACTGAGATGGACACCTCCTGGGTCTTTGCCGTATGTGTTGGTGTGTTGGTGTTTGTGTCTCTTTTTCTGAGGAGAATCTTTCTTATGTGTGCATAACTCCAGGAGTTTTCATTCATTTCAATCTCGACCCTCCTGATCCAGTTTAACCTTTTACCCCCTCTCCCCCCACCCCTATCCTAAAGCTTAAACCATCCCCCACCCTGTCTTGGAGTCCCACCGGTAACCTCTCCCCACCCTAACAAACACACACATGTTCTCCCCCTCCCCCAGAGGATTACTTAGAAGCAGGTGACTGATGCAGACTGTCGATATGGCAAACAGATAACATTAATAAATAGCTCAACTTCCCCCTTCCTCACCCAGTTTTCCTTTCCTTTACTCGCTCTACCCTTCCCCTACCCCTATGTAAATTCACCAGCACCCCTACCCCGCCTCACCCTCCTTCTGCTCATTCATTGGTGAGGGAAGCTTTGCAGCTCCATCAGCCAGCAGCCCGAGGAGCAGCGTGGGCTTTGTTGTGGGTTTTCTGCCGGGAGAAGAGAGACAGGGAGAGAAGCAGCTAATAAAGACACCGAAAGTAGACAATGAAGTGCAGATGAAGCGGCCGCTGGAGAAATAGAAGCAGCGTCTGAAAGAAACAGAGCGGTGACAAAGACAAACCAGGAAGCAGGGACTTTTATTGCCAAAGACATTACTAACCAGTACTCCAGTGCACTGAAGTTCTGCTTTTCTCTTTCTCTTTCTTTTTTTGCATTTCCTGGTGAGTGGTGTCAGTTTGTTCTATTGCATAATTGTAGGAAAAACTTTTTATCTGGCTTTATGTTTTACTTTTTGAAATTTAGCGTTTTGTCAACTCACATAATTGCACAATTGTCATTAATAGCTGTTTTATGGCAGTTTACCATTGTCGATTTGGTGAGATTGCAGGGGTGTAGTGATTTTTATTTAACTAACACTGCAACTTTATTTTAGAGGGGGAAAGTCTCCAAAGAGACAAATTAGTGATCAAAACTAATACATGTTTGGTTACTGTTTTGAAGAAAAACAAGAAATGGAAATAAGTTAATCTGTTGTTCAGGTAAAGACAATAATCTTCCTTGTTGAATTTATCAATCATTGTTGATTCTTCAAATTATTAGCAGGAAACTTGCATGAAATAGGGGACCTGGGTGAGAAGGTTTCCCAGCAATGGTGGCTCTATTTAAGTTTGGAGCTTCATGTGTTTCTAATCATGTCTTTGTTAGTGTGCAGCTGGCTTAGGAAACAATCAATGACTATTGGGATTTGTCTTTATGTTTTTATGAAGAGTTAACTATTTCATTAAGTGTGGTTGTGTTCAGGTGAAGAGTTAAGCAAGCAATTCATTCTGTTTCAGTGTTCGATGAAGCTGGACGATGTGTGCATGAACAGATTTTGTTGTTCATGCTTTGCAGCTTGAAGCCATTTGTGTAACTTCCCTTCTCTGCTTTTTTTACATGCAGTTACACACCTGAAGTCTCAGAGTGGTGTGAATCAGTGAAAAGAGCAGCCTGTATATTTATTTTTGATGTGTGTGAGGGGGCGTGCGCGTGCGTGTGTGTGGTTTGTAAGCTTAATTAGATGAGAAAGAACTCTGTGAAGCCCCTCCCCAGGACTCCAGACTGCAGACACACTTCTGTAGCGGCGCCACTTTACACACTCTTACACACGCACACACACACACACCCCAACTTGCATACACAACCATATTTCCTCAGGCTAGGGTTTTACACAGGTCATCGGGTCGAGTTCGAATTATATACTCATGATCAGTACCATATGTCCCTGCTTCATTGTAGAGTAGACATGCCATTCATGATTTGCTCAGATTTATTTCTGTTTTTTAAAATTTTTTTTTTTTTATTGCTTTCTCTGATGAACTAGTCATTATTTTTGGGGTTCCAGTTTGTTAGATGATGCAAGACGTTAACATATAAGTATAATATATGCAGTCATGTGAAAAAGGTCATTCAAGGGAATTGTTCTCTTATGTTTCTGATCTTGTCTCAGTAAAATCTCAGCACAATAAAGTGATATGAGTGCACTAATCAGCAAAAAATGAATCATGTTTCAGTCATTAAGCATCATTATTATAACTGATGTCGTTGGTTGTTTGGTGTCAGCTTGGTATGGGAACCTCACAGCTAAAGTGTAGTCTAAACGGGCTCGTCTGTTGCATGCAGACTTGAAAGTGAAAGGATGAACTCCCAGCAGACGATTTCTGAGCAGTCTGTCCTTAGGCAGGAACCGAAGACAAATTATTCTTTGTGCAGAATACAATCTCTCGTGATCTGTTACATAATATCAAGTTCTGCAAATGTGACCAGTTTAAAGACTCGTGGAAAACTTTGCTGCAGGCAAGCATTATTGCTGTTGTTTGTCTTGTACTTTTGCTGGCAATAAATTCTCTTCAATTCTACAAAAAAGTTGGGATTTTGGCTAAAGTAACTTATAGCCATCTATTAGTCTTTGACGAAGATCTGAGGAAGGTTTGCGTCACTCCTCACTTTCAGCTGTGAGGCATTTGAGGGTTTTCCTGCATCTAAATTTTATAAGTATATTTACTACAACGCTTCCTAGTTTCACCTTTTCTCGTCTTAACACAATTACTTGGTGGCTGTTTTGCCAGGTCCAGTGCTGCTTCAGCTTAATGTTTTACAGATGGTCTCTGATATTATTCGTGCAGTTTTGGATTCTTTAATATCGAGCTGGTCAGGTTCTGCTGGAGCAAAATATTCTCAAACTCAACACTTCCACCTTCATGCATCACATTTGGAACGAGGTGTCCTGCTTGCAAACCCTCGAGGAAAGTTAAACTTGTGCAGCCTCTTTGTGATTGTACAGCTAGATGCTCCGATAGGTCCTGGAATGACAATTAAGGGATTTTGAAAAATTTTTTTTAGGATCCTGTGGTCTGTTCTTTGAATGTGCTTGGAAAACAAGAGCTGGGCATGTGGTAGTTTTCTTGAATGTTCTCCACCGTTTTCTGTACTGTGAGAAGATTTAATTTAATCCCCTTTAAAAGAGGGTTGGGCAATATAACAAAAATATAGCATGATTTCTTATTTTCAAATCAAAATCACAATTTTATTTCAATGTGTCTATAAGGATTCATAACTTCTAAAAAAGCTTCTCTAGACATATTCTGAGTTTTCAAAACTTGTCCACTCTATCGACATTTATTAAGTTTGTTGTCAAGAGCTGAAGTGCATGTTTTCTTTTTGACTTTCAAAACTAAAAGGCAACAATCGTGTAAATTCTTTGAGTATTGTTCAAAAACTTATCATATTTATAACTTAGTATTGATAGCAGTAGTAATCATAATATTTTTAATAATTATATCACACTCGCACCAACACATTCAGGTTGTCTACTTGATTAAATAATATCTGTCAGTGATAAATTACAGCCTGCAGCCTCAACACATAATCCACGCAGCATTCAGATTGTTTGGCTTTGATGAGAGAGAGGATACTGTAGGAGGTTTTAATTAGCTTTATGAAATTTTGAGTTCAGGGCGCTTCATTCCTGGTAAGATTTGCCGTGTTGATGCTAGATAGAGACCTTAAGCTACATTTTATTGTCTTAAATACAATGCTATCAGTCCAATAAATCTGACGACATGGAAACCACTTAGATAGGCAAATTAAAACATTGTGAAGATAGCAAACGTCCAGGCCACTGTTTACTTACTCCTTATTGGCCACATGGCTGCTACTAGCAGCTGGAGAATAGGACTGGTCCTGTAGTTACATAATGAGGACAAAACATCTTCAAAAAACAGGGAAATATGAAAAATATGGCCTTTAATAAAACAACATATAGAAAAGCATTTAAGCCAAGGGGAATTTTTTTGAACAGATTTTCATTTGTAACACTTTTAATTTCACCAGCATGCATTATAGAAAACTAGAATTTTCTAAATCTCAGGCTGATTAGCCAAACTTAAAATCGGTCCTTGAATTCATTCACAGGGAAAACTGCAACAACATTCAGGTCAGAGGTATTCTTAGGAAATATAATGTAGGTTGGGAAGCTAAAGAAACAGGAATCAATCACAACAATAGAGAGGATGTAATAACACAATCTATCCACCGTGGCAGTTTTGTCAACAAGTTTTAATCCTTCATGATTTTCTATCAGCATATGGCTCCACATGTATGAATGTTTCAGGTTATTCAGATTATTGAGCTACCAGAAAATAATAGATGTGAAATTCTTTGAGGAAAACATGGAAACATTATACTTTTTTTTTTTTTTTTTTTTGGAGCTTCATTCAGTTTTTACTAATCCTCTCTGCCATTTTGCTTTGAGCAGTGAAATATTTTCTGGTCATATAATTTTTCCATTTTATTTTATGGTCATACTGTAAATGATATTTCTTCCTAAAAGTTTGATGATTTGCTTAGTGAAAGCCCCATAGCTGTACAGTAGAGCAGGAACTAGATGATGAATTAGATCTGATAATGTCAGTGTTTGATGAAAGTCATATTTTAGCAGATTTCCTTCGAAAGGTGTTGTCATAGGGAAGCGTGCAATCTGTTTTGCATAAATGTGATTATAAACTAATATATGAAGGAATAAGACATTAATCACAGCTATGGAAATGGTATGATGGGCTGTCACATTAGGTGAATATATTACAGGGGAAGATCAGAGAAGGCATTCCAACCCAGATTTATTTGCTGAATTAAAACCCACTGTCTGTCACTCTTCAAACATTTTAATGCGCTTTGGGAGAGTTTTGCAGCTTCTAGTATGATTTGTGTAAATAAGGCGGCCAGCTCTCTGCGTTCGGGGTGCATCGCTGTGCTTCTCTAAACATGTTGTCTGTGACCCGTCCATTACAAGCGAGTGAGCGTTTGCTCCTTAAAACAAGACACTGTTGTATTGTGAGCCCACTCTCACTCATTTTCCAATTAAGCAGCTTTCACTGCTCCCCTCGCAGCCCCTCTGAGAGTACTGTAAAGACTCCATAGTTACTCTATATTGCTTCAGTCAAGGAGGCTCTGATGAAAGCTATGCCCCCTCGAGAGAGTCAGTGTGCGCTTTCAGACCCCCATTCTCACCAAGCACCACATTGTTATTGAAATTCGAGATGGTTATCTTTCTCTTTTCCACTCTCATTTTGCTCTGTCTTGGCCACATTCACTACGATGATTATGTGATCGTATCACAGTGTCAAGCTGAAGCTAATGATGTCAAAAAGGGGCGGCGCCTCTGTTTTCTTTTTTCTAACACCCTCTTTGTCCTTTCATGCTATATTGATGTAAATATATCATATCTATCAAATATGATATGCTAAATTTTTGTTTGTGTGCAGATGTTAAAGTGTAAACATGCCTCCAAAAAACTCGCATAACTTTTTTTAAAAACATGAAATAGGAAACATTTAATCTTAGTGTAACTTTAGAAATTAGAAATGATGCAGTATTTGGTATTGCAATATTACTTATTATTAACATTTTTTATTACAGGATATAAGTCAATTTCAGTGAAACTGGAGGCTGAACGGTTGTTATCTTTCCCCTCCGAAAATCACATACAAAAGCTGAATTAATTCATCTTTATTCAATTTGTAATCCTAAACACTAAAGGCAGATTGAAATATTGCTAATATAGATAGTTTTAATTTGAGATTTACATTTGAGTACTACAATTTTTGTTTTTATTTTCTGGTAAGATATAGAGTCACATAGTTGGTTCACTGTTCTCCATGCAGAGAATGCAATGATTGAGAATGATTAATTAGGTTCTCACAGCATGTTGATTTTATGTTTGTATTTGTGATGCAAAACACCCGACTGACAGACAATCTGCAAAGAAATCAGAAAACAAATCTTTTGACTATCAGTAGACTAACACTACTTGATATTGTGAGAACACTGTTGATTAATTTTAGTGTTGTGTCTGTGTGGAAATCTTACTTTATTCCATCTCTGTCCCACTGGATCCCCGTTTTTCTCAGTTACTCTTCCTGGTGCACTTCTCGCTCCGGTTTCTTCCACATCAGCAACACGTCGCTCCTCTTTCAACTCCTCCTCATCCTCGACCTCCATGCAGACCTCATACCGACTGCCAAATCCCCTGCCACCCCTCCCCGTCCGCAAGGGTGTCCGAGGTCGCCGTCCAAAATCCCAGACCATTGCTTTGCTGAAAGCAGCGGCTGAGGCGGCGGCGGCGGCAGCGGCCGTGAATGGAGCACCGCAGAGCCCAGTGACTGAGACTTCACTGGCCCCCAGACCACACAAGAAGAGAGGACCGAAGCCTAAAGGCAAGGTGAGATGTCACAAGATACTTAATCTGTCCTGCAATGGAAAAACAACCCCGTCATGTTTTTTTTATGCAGTCTTGCAGAGATAAACGGCACAACATCTGAACTATATAAGTGTCTGTATTATCTGCAGCGCCATGCATGTGTAGGAGAGATTCAACATGCCAATAATAATCTACATGGAGCCAAATGAAGCTCACAGAAATGTAATCAAAATTGCTTGTTTGCTTTTTGCTCCAGAAGAAACCTCTGATGGGGCAATCCCCAGGCTCATCTCCAGTTACTACCCCGCCTCCAGAGATCAAACTGAACCCCAGCCACGTCTCTGTGGACAGCAACCTCAGCAACGGCTCAAATGTAATTTGCACAGGTGAATAACAAATTAAGCTGATTCCAGTGAACGATTTGTGGCTATAGATATGAATGTATAGATAAGGTTGTTATCGAAAGTCGGTAACCATAAAAAAAGCAATGTGATTCAATTTATTAAAAAACATAAAAATTGATGTGTCGTGTATTGAAATAAAGGTATGTCTAAATCAAAAACAGATTTTCTTTAAATAACAAATAATCAGTTCACTTAGAGACAGCCAATCAATGTTTTTACAAAACAAGTATAACAAAGAGGGCCCAGCGATGGGAGAGGTCTGGTTCTTTTGTAGGGTAGCTAGTGCCAGATGGAGACCCTCAGTGAGTAAATAATCTGACAGTCCTCAGGCCACTGCCAACTCTGAAACCTCAGGGCAAAATTCTGAGGCCTGGTGGCATCGCAAGCAAGCAGCTGCCACCTTGCTTTCATTACTTTACACTGTGATGGATCTAAAACATAATTGTAACCCATGCATAGCTAATGAGTTCATCAACTATTTTATGTTTAACAAAAGAAAATGTAACGTATTCAACTTCACATTTGGACTAATCACAAACTTGAAAGTCTAAAGACCTACTTTTTGGTTTCCATAAAGTAAAATTATGGCGTAATATCAACCAAAGCAAAAGGCAGTCTGTGTTTTGCTCCGACTTTGCTTCTTTTTAACCACTTGTGTCGTTGTGCTAAACCTGACAAACAAAAAAAAAACAATGTAGGTCGGGACAAGATTTGGTGAGCGGCAAGTTAAGTTACAAAGGTACGAAACCACAGGAAACAATTGCATGTGTTTAACAAATAAATGCATCTTCCTACTTTGACAATGTCATTAATTGGACAGTTTGATTTTTATGACCTATAAAATAATACAAAACCAGCACACACTGGAATACCACTAGCAAAAAAGAATTGGCACTTTCTTTTGATTTAACAAATCAACCATGCTTGTCCAACATGAAGCCTTATGGCTAATATTATATAATCCTCTTAGTTAAGCATGGCAGTGGCAGCATCGTAGTGGGTGACAGCTGCAGTGGGGCAACGACTATGTAAATTAGGACAGAATGAATGAAGCTAAATGGCAAAAAAATAAATAAATAAACAACACTCCCTTGTAATCCAGTGAATAAAATGTCAAATCACTTAAAAATATCAACATTATCCCAAAGCATTTTTAATTCTGCCAAAAATCCTTAACTTTTCCCTGTGAACTCTGAACCCTGTTAACCCTGTTTTCTAACGTTTCTCTTGGTTTGTGTCGCCGCAGTGTGTGTCTATGTCAACAAACATGGCAACTACGGCCCACATCTAGATCGAAAACTGGTCCAGCAGCTGCCGGACCACTTTGGTCCAGCTCCGGTCAACGCAGTCCTTCAGCAGGCTGTTCAGGCCTGTGTGGACTGTACGTATCAGCCCTCGGTGCTGTTGTCCTTTCTACAGAGCCAGTCCCACTCGGGAGGAGAGGTCATTAGAGGTAAATGCAGGGAAAAGGCACATATTTATGCAAAGCTAGTCAACTTCTACCTGTAATTTCCTAGTTTTCTAAACTTTTTCTTAGCCAAAATATACCTAATATCACAATAAAGCAGTTCTGTCAGTTTTTAAGTACATGTGCAGATTGGTCAGAAAGGCAAAATTGGACTAACAAAACATTGTTTCTGTAGCAGGAGCTCATGTCAGAACCGTTTCTGTAATCTGAACTGACGTGCGTCTAACCTGGTTTGGGATCCAGGGATTCAGTCTTCCTCCAGGGAAAGCTGTGGACGGCATTGGGGGGGGTGGGCTTTAATTTGTGCTGGCTTGGCTTGGGTGGGAGGGCGTCATGCCGCGTGGAACTGGTGAAAACTAACGTCTTATAAAGGGAGGGTGCGAACCCTGAGCCATCTGCTGTTTTGTTTAGCGGTGAATGCATATTATGCATGTGCGTGTGCGAATTCAGTATGTACACCCAGTGATCGGTGCTCTGCTCTGCCCTCAGTTTGCTCAGAGCATGGCATTCGCTATGTGAAGTTGCCCTCGGCCTCCAGTGCGTCGTCTGTGTTGCGGTTCTTGGAAAACATGTGCCAACACCTGGAGAGCGACAGTCTTTTCAGCTCGCAGCCCTTTAACCCCTACAGCAACAGCACACGCTTCTACAACAGAACCAAGTCAGGTGGGGGGATTTCCTTCAGTCTCTGAAAGTAAATAGTAATTTGAGTGATAAGCTGTTTGTCTGGAATACATTTGCAATCGTTGCCATTCTTAAAACTTTCTAAGCTTGGTGTTCCGCTTTCATAAAATCATACATTTCATAAAAACATTACTCACATAAATTTAAAACAAGATCTGTGCTGTTGTTTCAGGAATACTTACCAGTATTAATACATTTAAATATATATATTTATGTAATTGAAGCGAAAGAATGCATGTTTTGTTACATAGACTATTTTTGATCGGTTGGACGGTAGCCTTCAATTTGTATTATAGAAGCTACAACAAAACCATGACTTCATCAGACACAGCAGTCACCAAGCTCTCACCTTGGGGGGAAGAATTGTGTTGTCTACATAAAGTACTAGACTCACACAGTGAATTTAAGATCTTTAATTCACTTCTAACCATACTGCCATTTAATGAGTCCAGTATGAGCTGCTCTCACTAAACATGCATCACATTGCCTCTGAAGTTCATGGAGTATGTGCCGCGTCTTGTCTTGGAACAGAACCACTGTCCATCACTGAGAACGGCGTTTCCAATGACAATCCAACAAAGGACCCCACACCTTCCCCTCGGCCCCTTCACAACACACTGGACTACAGAGCAGCAAAGAGGGAGCGGCCGTGTTATCCTGGACACACACAAACACCGCCGCCCCTTCGGCGAGTCAGCTCCAACCCCCCTGAGCTTGGTCCTGTAAATACACACAGACGAGTGGAAGGTAGGTTTTAAAATGCACACAACCAAACACTGTTTTGAACTGCTTTTTTATGTAAAGCTTTAATTCTCTGTAAAATGTGCGAGTTCTTCATGTAGATTTCGAAACGCCATTGTACCAGAGCTCCTATCCATTTGTAAAAGTGAAAGGGCTTTACTTTGACTAGGCTGTCTTCCTCTCACATCCTACAGCAGCTAGCTCAACAACAGGTCCAGATCACATGAAACAGGACAGAGAGACTTCAGGGAACAATGCTTCCTCCTGGTCAGTTGATGAGGTCATAAGATTTGTCCAAGAGGCGGATCCACAAACTCTTGGTCCGCATGTCGACCTGTTCAGGAAACATGTGAGTATTTCTGTCAAATTAACAGATGTCTTGATGCATGCTTTAGAGTGCAACAGGTGTGGTGCCAGCCACATGGAAGTTATCTGATTTTGTTTCTGATGAACCGCTTGTGTGTTGATTTGACCATACATTTCGGATCACTATCCTTCAGAGAGATCCAATAATGAAAACTTTTAAGTTTGCTGGTGGAGTCCACCACTAAGTTGCCTGACGGTTCTAAATTTCATTAAGTCAAATATTCTAGCAACAGTTCCGGGGCCTTTGGAAGAGAAAAAGGCTCAAAGAAGACAGTAAAGTCCACTTGTGTTTTCAGCACATTTGTTAAATTAAAACTCAATCTTGGTCTCATTTGACCAAAAGCATGTGGCTCCGGTTGTGGACGCAGTAGAGTTTAGATAACTTTACAATTAAATGCTTCAGTAACTTGATATGAAGTGAACACCTTTGTCAAATCATACAAAGTTGGTTGAACCACTTTTATTAAGAACAATAATTTTTTTACATATCTAGTGTTTTCCTCCTCTGAACAGCGTCCTTCTGCAATGAAAGAGTCACTCTCTCAAGGCTTATTTAACTGCTTGTGCAAATGATTGCTCCAATTTTCTTGTATCGGTTGCAATGCTACCCTCCTACATTGTTGTCATCTCAATTGTCTGCAATACAACAAATCAGATATTTGTGTATGTTTGAGTGTCCAAAAACATGAACATTTTGGCTATGAAGTTTAGAAGCAAGTATATTTCTGTCATGAGAACCTTTGTAATCCTGAGTCTGCTGACGACACGCTATCCTCTCTGCAGGAGATCGACGGCAAGGCTCTGATGCTGCTGCGCAGTGATGTCATTATGAAGTACATGGGACTGAAGCTGGGTCCGGCTCTTAAACTGTGTCATCACATCGAGAAGCTGAGACAGACCAAGCATTGAATGATGACGCTGATGATGAAGATGAGACTGTTTTGTCAATGGTACCCAAACCTTCTTGTCAATTTGCAGGAATGTTTTGCGGTATAAATCCGATAAGGACACCGAGGCCATGTTCTGGTACTTTTTGGGAATACTGGGTTTTAGTAACAGGAACATAGTTTCTGCATAAATAGTGTGAATCATATGAACTGAGGCTGAAAAAAAACATAATTCCTCCTACTTTTATTATTTATCTATAATGAAATTATTTAGTATATTTTCAAGCAAAATTTAGTCTTTCAGTGTAGGAAAATGCATAGAAGACACAATTATAGAAAAGTAAATACCAGTTTGAAAACTGTTATTTCCATTTTAAGCTGATAATTTCTAAATTGTTATCACCAGTCAGGAAGCAAAGCTTGTGTAGGAAGTTGAACCTATGCTCTGCAGCAGTTCGTATCTGACTCCATAGCATAGACATCGGTTTTGTTTTATGTATTTTTTTGCCTTATTATGAGTAAATGAAGGCCATTTTTCTGAATCCCAATAAGTCGTAACTTTACATTTCTACTTTTAGCTGGTAAAAACCGGAATACAGATCTCAATTTAAAACTAGAGATAACGCACAAACAACTGGAAACATTAGTCTAAGTGCTGACAGTAAATATTTTGTTTTGCTTTAGGCAATGAGGTTTCTGAAAGCCTGTTTCAAAACGGATAGCTCAACGTTGTTTATGCATGCTGCAGGATGTATGAGCACGGAGGCTGGAACAGGGACTGAACAACGAGAGCACCTCAGTTATGGGAATTGAAAGGGTTTAATCCGGACAAAAATGTTTGCTGAAGTCAATCGTTACGGTATAGTTTTATTGACAAAGATTATGTATTAAGATTGGTAGAGTGGAGACTGATTTGATTCAGAAAGTGGTAGTCTTGTACAAAATGCCTTCCTGAGTTATAGAACTACAATGGTCTGCATGCTGGATGACATTTGTGCTGGTCAGCCTCATCTTGACTGCTGACAGCCAAACACACACTCAAAACCAAGACGTGTTTTGATATTAACATAAAAAGTGCATCATTTATAGTAAAGTCTGATCTCTGTGGAGGATGTACAGCAACCAGACTTGCTCTACCTGAACATAATGGAGAAATAGTTTTGTACAAAAGTTAAATTAACAAGTAGGTTGTTTGTTATTTTGTATCATTTTGTACTGTAACAAAGTGTATCCACCTGTATCAAGTGTAACCATTTTTTCTTTTAGCCTGAATAGTATTTTGTGTGACCATCAAATATCTACCTGCAGAGTAATGAGGTGTTTGAGTAAATATTCTCTTGTTTCAAAGTGTTGATCTGTTTTTGAAGGCAGAAATACTTATTTTCTGAACATTTCAGAATCATTTGCTAACCAAACCGTGTCTGCATTTTCACATTGTCAGTCTCCTGTAGTGGCAACAAGTTGATACTTGAGGCCGTGTTGCTTTAATGTGAAACTCAGGTTTTAGTGAGGGTTTTCTCTTAGAAGATGTTTTACATGATAACATTTTGTGTTCAGTACTGCAGCATCATTTTCATTATGTTTATTTGTAATGCCTATGTATTGCTCTGTAGCATTTCTTGTGTACCAACACAAATTTTCTACTGTATCACAAGTGTGTTTAATATGTCTACTATGCATTCACACAATTAAACATTTGTTTATATTACCATTTTGTGGAAGGCCTGGGCTGTTCGCAGTGTGTTTCTAGCTTTATGTTTTCCATCGTCAGTTCTCAGTTCTTCCTTATGAATTTTAGGAGCTGCGTTAAACAACAGTGCCTTGCAAAAGTAGATTTTCCATCTTGGCATTTTTTATTGTGTGTTGCATTTCAACTTGTAGTTAAATAAAAAGAAAATCTAAATTGCATGTAAAGCACAAAATATTCTAATTTGGTAAAGTAAAATAAAAACAGATATATATATGTATAAAAGAAAGAAAATCTGCACATGCATATAATAATAATAGATTGTATTTATAATGCTCTTTTTATCACTATATCTCACTACTTTTGCAATGAAACTTAATAGCGCTAGTGCAGCTAATTACCTTCAGAAGCCACATACTTAGTGACATCAAGTCCACCTGTGAGCAAGCTAAGTGTCACCTGGTCTGACCGGTGCATACACATCTTTTCGGAAAGGCCTCCGTGGCTGCAACACCAACACTGATCAAGCAACATCATGACTTCCGCATGCAATAGATGGCTCTACAAAGTTCTAAATTTAGGGGAATGAATAGTTATGCGATGCACACTGGAGTTTTCTGTTATTTGTCCTGTTTGTAGTTTGCTTCACAACATAAAGAAAAGGAAATGTTCACGGAGGCAGCAAAGGACAAAAAAAAGATCCAAAGGAGCTGAACGCTGCTGCAAGGCACTAACAGGTACTTTCATCACCGTGGGAAGATCTCCTGCTGGCCAGAACTGTTATCCGTGCAACGTCTTGACATATACTCATTCTACAGAATGTAGCACAGGCTTAGATTACAGTGTTTAAGCAGACTGATTCCTATTTAAAATTAACCATTTATGGTTAATTTAAAATGTTGTTTTGTTTTATTTATGAATCACCAACTTGGGATAATTCATACAAGAGATTTGCTGAAATGTTTTTACAAGTATTAGACATACTTTGAGCATAAGACTTCAAGACATTTCAAAATTCAGCGACACTCCGAGGGTGGTGCAAGAGATTAACTGGTCCAACATACTGTAGGTCTTTTCAAAGTACCTGTGAAAAGTCTGATTTTGAGATGTTCAGTTGTTAAACTCTTAATGTGGCACCAATCAAGATTTATTTTGTTTTGCTTTCAGAAGCTGGTTTTGAAAAATCCACAAATTCAAGACACCGTTTTGATTTTTTATGTAGTTTTGTGTGGCCTCTCATATTGTAAAAGTTTGAAGTTTCCAGATTATAAACCTCTTTGCTGAATTACATCCACACTTACAAGATATAACTTAGGGAACACTGGGTAAAATATGATGGGACACAAAGGCACATGCTTGCTGATCCTCATAAGTAGACAAAATGCTGCCAGAAAATAGCTGTTCTCTTAAGTTTGCACAAAAATTCAGTCAAATTCATAAATAAATGTTTTAAATACTTGAAACAAGAATGGATGTCCTGAACTAACCTAACCCTGACACATATCCAAGTCACTTGCAGCAACTACAATGTCAGTCACAAACTACATTGATATTTCTTTCGTCTCATACTGATCTTCATTGTTTCTGGAACCATTTTGGATTTGGGCAGTCACAATATAGCATGTAAGCACATTTGTGTACATTTGTCTTGAATCAATCAAATAAAAAACCAAAAATATTGGCTGTAGAAGAAAAGAAACTGCTGCAGGTGCGTTGACAGAGATAACAAAGGAGCTGACGAATGACATCTTGGAATCAAGAGGAGTGAGATGGAATGAGGTAACAGAGATTATAAACTAGACTATAGAGTGTAATGACCAGCAGGAAATAAGATAGTTAACTGGTGACTTCACCCAGAAGAGTGTTCATCTTTTTCTTTGGTCTTTAACTGCAGTTTGCATCCAACAATATTGCATCTCTCGGATGTTATTTCTACTTCACTTCATTTTCCTTATATTCTCAAAAATCTTTAGAACCATTTATCCTTTGTTTTCTGCATCACTGCTATGCGCTGATTTGTGCTATCGCTTACAATCGCACTTAAGTTTACAGTTTCATGTGACAAAATGTAAAATAAATTTTTTTAAAAAGGCGAGGGGAGGCTTACTGGTGGCACTTTAAATGTCTTTCGTTAAGTCAGTAGGCAATACCTTTATTAATTACCTAATTTGGTTATCTGTAAATCGCAATGATCATGGCTGTTTTCAGGGTAATTATGCTAATCTGGAAGAAGTTGGTGTGGTCAGCAGGAGCCCCCTGTCGTTTTTTCCATGTAACAACATCATACCTGTTGAGCGTTCATTTGTAACCCGATAAGGTGCGGCACAGCGAGTCTTCCTCGCTCCAGACACTGAGCCCTGCGGAGCCCCGCTGGCTCTGCTGTTTGAAGTTGAGTAGTTTTAGTTCTACTGAACCTAGTTTTGAGCCACAAAGTGTTCTTCACGTAAAAACGGCACATGGACAGGAAGTGTCCGAGAAAGGATAAAGTAAGTTTGAAGTTGTTAGACGTAGTACCACGTGTTGTGAATGCACGTGAACACACAGCAGTGGGCCTAGAGACGGAGGACGAAACTATTTCTGCCAGTGCAGTGTTTATTAACGTACTCCGACATTTATCGCTGCTTTTCACATATGAACTGTATTAATATAAAAATAATTGGTTTTACTATTGTCGACAAAGACTAATGGAACAGTCAATTTTATGTGTTTTTTATAGTTAAATGCCTCCTTTGAAAAATGAACTAATGGATAAATGGTTGATAAAAGATCATAAATTCAAAACAATATAATGAATTATGGTAAATGTATTATAAATTCTCCCGTCTTTTTTTAACTGCAACAAAAGTAAATTTTTTTAGCTGCCACTGTCTTATGTATACTTAAATATTAATCTTAGGCCTACATATTTGTTCATGTTTAAACTTTGTCTAAAAGGTTTGAGTACCTCTGGTCTACATAATAGCAATAAATTCTTTCAGATGCCCTTTTACATTGTGTTAGTAATGCTTACATATAATTTTTAGTGTCACGCAGAACAAAAAAAAAACACGCATTACGAGTCTTTACCCTTTCTGAGCAGCAGAAGAAGAAATGAAAAATCACTTTTGCGGTCATGTGCTTTTAATTCTTTGTATCACGTTTTTTTTCCCTCGTTTGCTCTAATGAAAATCTCTCATCTGATTTTCTGTTTATATATTAGCTACAACTAATAAAGGAAAAGACTGCCATCTAGTGTAAATGCTCTGCTAGTACACTTTGTTCTAATGGGGAGCAAATAGTGAAACAAGAGGTTTTCTGTTTAACGGCAAGGACAAAATTGCATGACATTTATTTTAAATCCACAATAAACACTTAGAAATCTTTAAAAAATGATAAATGAATTAATAAATCGCAGAACGTTTGTCACAGTAAAAAGAAAAAAAACATATGTATAAGACCAAAGTAACATCTTGACATAAAAGGAGAAAACAAGATTTTGTTTTTAATCTTTTATTTATTTATTTTACAAAAAAAAGAATTTCCAATGATTTTTTTCTCCTTCAAAAACATATTTACAGATTTATACAAAAATACAAAAGAGATTGAAATCTGTTAAGTTCTAGCTAGTTTTGAACATGGAACTACATTGAAACAGTTAGTGTGTGTGTGTGTTTTTTATCGTTTTATCATTACCTACAGTTTTTTTTCTGCTCAGATATTTTTTTTTTTATCTGTTTAGTGATATTCCATACTGTACACATTTGAAGAAAAATATGTGGTTATTGTTATACTTCAAAGTCAGGAATAAACTTTATAAAGTTTTCGATCCTTATGTTGTTATTCCCAAGCTTCTCAGGATTCAGATATTACAGTGTAACGAGCCTGCAAGGATGCATCAAAGTCTGTATCCCTAATCAAAAGGTTTTAATAAATCTTCCATTCACTGCTTTTAAAATTAAAGAAACAGTCGTCAAATATTTCCTCCGTACCAGTAGGAAGTACAGTATGGACAAATCCCTCTAAATAAATGGTCAAATATGTTACAATATTTTCAGATTCATCATGTTCAATAATAATGTTTGCTGGAGCAACAAAATTCAACTAAACAGACAATGACTTTCTGATCAGGCCACCCAACCACGTGTTTATGCATTGATATTTCCGTTTCCATTTCTGTGTTTGTCGCTCATTTGTACATGTCATCCAAAGCAGACGGTCCACATGTACACGTTTACTGGTTTCTTCAGGAAATAGCTTTCTCACTTCCACAGCTCCAGGGGGACGGAGGCCCAGCACCAAAGCTGTTCAGTTTCCACCATCCAGACAGATCCTATATCCATTACTTTACAGTCTCTTAAATGCGTGATTGTCCAGTGAGGAGATATACAGTACATGATAAACCCCTGTGTGTGAGCACAACTATACAGAACAGAATTAGCCAGACAGTTTGTACATCTATAGAACACACTATTCAACTTGACATTTAAACAGAAAATACAAAATCTTTTTTTATTGTGGAGAAATCCTGCAGATAAAAATAATGAATAGGTGATGTCATTTTCTTTTCTCCCCTCTCCCCGCCCTCCCCTCCCCTTTTTATTTATTGCATGCGATTAAAAAAAACACAACAAATAAAACAGTGGACAGGAACAAGTGCGCTTTAGAAATTTGATGAATGCAAAATTCTTGTCAGTTCACAGCTTTTTTACGCTCTCCATCTTACACAGTGTCAGTTCTGCATTAGATTCGCTGAGTTTCAGACAGTTGTGTTTTATCTATCTATCTATCTATCTATCTATCTATCTATCTATCTATCTATCTATCTATCTATCTGTCTATCTATCTGTCTATCTATCTATCTATCTATCTATCTATCTATCTATCTATCTATCTATCATGATAAAACAGACATGATTTCTGAGGTATTCACAGAATACAGTGAATGGTTTCAATTGAAGCATGGTCTCTAAACATAGGAAGTATATGTGTTGTGTTTTTTCTGGTAGGCAGGTGAGAGTTCAAGCTTTCCACATATGTATATCTATTCAAAGGGCAAATCTCTTTCACCCTTGCAACAGTAATAAATGAACCATCAATCTTATGTCGTACTGTTGTCTATTATTGTCTTCTCTCTTTTTGAAGACAGATTATGTGATATGTTAAGTTTGAAGTATAATTCAGAACGGTTTATTGGCCACTGGGGTTGAGCTTTCACCTGTCTAATGCTACTGGGTCAGTGCAAATGAAGGAGAGGCAACAAGGAGTGGCGAACAGTACACTGCTAAAAAAAAAAAAAATTATGTGTAATGTTCAGTGAGACCTGTTCTTTGCTACACGCAGATTGGTTCCCCGTAAAAGTTCTCGTAATTTTAATATAGATAAGAGCTTTCTATTCAGTACAAATATACATGGATTTCATTATAAGATATATCTTTCTTTCTTCTATTCTTGTGTATCATGAAGTGCAAAACGAGGTTGGATCTGTGAAACCATGCCAAGTTAAACTCTAGTCCAACAGATTGAAGTCCTTCTAAAGCATTTTCACCATCTGCCCTCACTGGTTCACTTAAATTTGCAATGAAACGCACATTTCCTTTTTCTGGAATGGCAATTTTTGCTAGCAGCTGGAAAGAGCAATAAATTTTAATGTCAGCTTTTGACAAGTGTGAGATTTAATTTGAGTGAAACTTTACATGTAGCTTCATATAAATTTATCCGTTCAGGGACTTTCAAATGCCCTGCCACAACCAACTCTGTAGGAGAAAGGCCACTGTGCGATTGTCCAAAATTAGTCTGGATGATAGACAAATAGGTGCAAGCCCTTGCTCCTTCTGTTTTCGATACTCAAAGAAAAATCTGTTTTGATCTATGCAGCGTAAATGCAACTCATATCTTTCGCAGTGACGTAATCAATTCTCCTGTAATACAAAAGAAGTACAAAAATGTCGACACAAACTGGGATCAAGGATTCTTTCCACATAGGTCATGCAACAAGTTGAAGTCTTATCATTTTCTGAGGCGCATTTTTACAAAAATACATGCATCATGTTAGTATTTGGATATCATTTTAGTCGACAAATATAAGATTGGCTCTTTGTAATATACTTTATGGCAGGTCTGCAGATGTAAATATAATAAAAAACTTGGTGCTGAGTTGAGACTCTTGCTAGTGACTTCCACATCAAACCGACTTTGCTTGTTGGCAGGAATACTGAGTAACGAGTCTAGGAAGTCTGGCTGATGCAGTGGGCACCCTAGGTTGAAAGAATACAAAATGTGGGAAGAATTTTTAAATGAAGTAGTAAATCAGTCCCTAAGTGACATACGTGCACCCGCACCATTGAAAACACAAAAAGTACAAATATTAGTAAAGATTGCATGTGCCTGTACATGCACACTCACTTTGTCACAATATTATGTCCTATCAGTTTCCAAACCCTTGAGATTTTTTTATTTTTTTTATTTTTAGAAAAAAGCCTGTTCAATCAAAATATTCCTTGCACTTTTAAAGAAGGGGACTATTTTTCACTAAATAAGGTATTTAGATATATTTTCAGGACTTCATTATAATCCTTTAATGATTCTCTATCTCACAACAGTCTGCCACTTTTAAACAGCTGAGTGCATTTCAGCAACAGATTTGAAATGTTGCAGGAATCCCTCCACTGGTGAAAAGGAGAAGTGCAGGTTTTGAAAATCCAGAAAACAGCTAAGAACGGGCAAAAGTTCTTATCAGCTTATTTTATGACGATCTATCATCATGAGGGCTCCCATCTGAGTTTTCTGTCTCCCCTTCTGAAATGGCTTGCATGGGCGCTGTGTAGAGGCGACTGCGTGTACTGTAGCGACTGCTGTTAGCAACCGGGGGGATCCGAGAACGTCCCTGTCGAGATGCAGCTGACATGGGGAGTGTTTTGGGAGTGAAACTTTCCGAGTTGGCCCGAGGAAAAAGGCCTGGTATCTGGATTGGGTCCAAACCAGAGATTGGGGGCTCCTGAGGCATAGAAGACTGCTCCTCTGCCTGTCTAATTGAACATTCTTGAAGGGACTCCCCGGGTGTTTTGGGGGTAATGGGGCTCTTCAAAATCTCTGTCGCTGACATGCGATAGCTAGAATCAGACCTGCTGCCTTTCTTTAGCAAAAGAAGTTTAAACTCCTCGTTGGATGTGCTGGATTTCTTAGCACTACGATAGATTGGAACAGGAGCTCTCTGTGACCCAACGGCATTGGCTAAAGTAGCAGGAAAGTTAAGAGGAGGAGCTGGAGGGACAACACCAGTGGAAACATTACTGGGGGTTACGGCTGACACAGGGCAAAGACGAGACTTCACGTTTAGGTCTCCTGAATCTTTACGGCCAAGGACCTTTCTTTTGGATCTGAATAAAGAAATTACAAAATAGTACAAAGGAACATTGTCAGTAAATAAACATAAACTTCATAAACTTGAAATGTTTTAAAGTTGCATTGCAACATATACAGTTTAGAAGCACATAAAGGCAATCTAAGTGCAAACTGTACAAATACCTGTGTATCATGGCAAAAAGGTCTTCTGTTGTACGACTCTTGTTAGGGGATGTAATAATAATGTCGTCATCAACTTTGGCGTCATCCGTCAGAGGGGAAAGTGAATTGTCACTTGGTGTGGAATCTGTGGAACACAACATCTCCTTGATATGTCTTCTGGTTGTCTGATTAATTAGTACACATGCTAAAACAGACCGCTCTTTACTAAATACTACTCTGTATCCTTTAAATTTGTGCCTAAAATGAGTTTTGCTCATTGGCAGATCACGACAGTGGACTGGTGGGTAGACAATGTTTGGACTAATATGAAGCTGGATCCAGTACAACGTAAGTTGAAATGGGAAAGAAAACAACTTTTAACAAAGAACAATAGAGTACTGTTTCAGTCTACCTTATGAGGAAACAGAAGATTTGGTTTCACCATAATCTGTGTTTGCTTCAAAACTATTACAAGCAAGATCCCCACCCAGTGCACTATTTATGTTCTGTAAGATGCAGTATACAAACTTATTTTAGTTTGATTTAGTTTTTCAGCTTACCTTTGCTAAAGTAATCCTCAGTGTCAGGAGTGGTGGAGTCATCCTTGTTCTCTTGGAGTTGGTGCGGATGGGCACTTCTGGTAGCACCTGATATCACTTCCCTCTCTTCTTCATGCACTTCTTGTCCTCCTGTCCTTGCATCGCTGATTAGGTAAGGATGCGATGCCTCTGTTGTGTTACCAGGCACTTTGACAGGACTAGCCCATGACCCTGAGTTTAAGTGGGATCCCCCAGCAAATTCATAGGCTGGGGGAGGAGGGTGGTCCGATCGCATTCCTCCTCTGGAACATGCAGCCCTCTGCGGCTCTTTTACCTGCTCTTCTTCTTCCTCTTCCTCCTCCTCCTCATCCTCCTCCTCATCCTCGTCGTCATCCTGGGAGAACGAGCGCTCCCCCAAAACTCTAAACTCGGAACGTGCATGTGTTGAGTGGGTGAGCCCCCTGAACTCTGTGTGTGAGTGAATATGAGTGTGGAGATCCACAGGTGAAGGGTGTGGAGCACGTGGAACTGGTCTATGCAGGGGTGAACTGTCTTCAGAGATGTCTGATGAAGGGTCCATCCTTGTTCTGAAGGCAGTCATAGCCCAAAAGGTTCCTGGTCCATACCGGTCCTGCCTTAGAAGCAGACTTTCATAGGATGGAGGTCCATCAGGGTGGCGACCAGGTGGAGGTGGCTGTGAACGTTCAGGAGAAGAGGTGTGATCATGACATGGGGGCCTGGGAGGTGGCCTTCTGGGAGGGAGAGGCCTGGTATTAACAGGGGGAGGAGCCAGGGTGGAACCACTTGGGGGACATTTTGGCCTTGTCACAGTCTCAGTTCCATTCGTTGTGTCCTGGTATGTTGTGGAAGTACTCTGCGGCTCTGAAGACTGGCTAACTGAATGAAGCTGCACTGAACGAATCGTTGATGGAGTAATTGGCAGAACGTTAGAGCCTGGATTTGTTAAAGCAGAGCCTGAACTTGGTGGTGGATTGGTATTGGTTATCTCAGGGACCATTATTTTTGGTCCAATGGACAAAACATTTGCAACTCTGTGTTTGTTGTGGTGAAGGGTGTGCATGTGGTATGCTCGGTGGGATAAGGTGTGTCTCACATAGCCTCCATGTAGAACATTGAGATCGAGCTGAGAAGGTGGAGGTGGGAAGTCTGGATCTCTCTTATTGCAAAATGAAATGGAAGCCCCATCTCTGGGAAATTGTTGCAAGGAAGAGAGAGATGACTTCCTTTCTGGCACTTTAGGCTTTCTCTTGCCAGTTGAAGGGGACAGAGGTCCTGGGAAGAAGGCTGCTGAAGATGAGGGTAAGGTTGATGTTGGGGTTTCTGATTGGCTGGAATAACCACTTGATGGTGAGGCTAGGCCAGCCAGTTTCTCAGGTGATCCAAGTTTAAAGTCTCCAGATGGGAGAGATGGACTGCTTTCCTTGGACTCTAAGGTCTGGGCAACAGCCTGAATTTGCGTTTCTGTGGAAGAGGAAGAGCTGTCTGGTGACTTCATACAATCCATAACAGTGGTGCCTGTAGCTGTGCTTGAGTTAGACATTGATGCGTACTCACCATTGTTAGACTTAAGCTCACTGTTGTGAAGCCACAGATCTGCATAGTCAGACTGCACAGCACCTTCATCCTTAAATGAGTGTGTATCTGCGGAGCTAAAGGACATGGGCTCTACTATGTCCATGGCTCCCCCCAGTCCCATGCCCCAAGTTCCTAAAGACTCTGCAACTAGACAAGATGACTGTAATGGTTCTGGAGCTCCTCCAAGTTCCAGGTCCAGTTCCAGCTTCATATCTGTGGAAGACGAGGTAAGTTCTTGCTCACTAACCATCTTTGGATGATCCTTATCTGCTTGTGTGTCTGTTCCAACATCAACACTACTATTGGTTTCCTTTAGTGAGGATGTTCGCTTGGGTGGTGGAGGTTTGATTTTTGATTTCCTTAAAGGACGGCAAGTCCTCCCTAAAGTCATAGTGCCTGTTTTGAACTGAAGTGGAGGCTGAGGATAACCTCCATGGGATAATCGTTTTGCCACAGTGTTGGACTGATGACAATCAGGCCCGAGGTCTGCATAGTTACATGTGTATTCTCTGTAGGTCGGATTATACTCCCCAAGATTCACAGAGGATGAGTAGAAACCTTCTGTATCAGATGGGTAATGAGACTCAGGCTCTTTTTCAGCATTTGTTTTCTGTTTACTGAAACATGTTTGGTCATTAAGACCTTCCATTGAGCTGTATTCTTGAAGAAACTGGTGGTTTTCACTTAGCTTTTGGGTGGGATCTTGATCTTGATCTGGATCGGTCTGATCTTGGTCTTGGGGGTATGTCCACTCCCCTTCGCTGGCTGTACTGACCCCTGCATCATCTAGCTGGTCTGTGGCTGATGATGTAAAAGAGCTTGATCTGTGGCCTTGACTCTGGGGCCTGAGGTCAGAGTGGTAGGAAGGATCCAGGGAAAATCCCTCATCAATGGCATTGGGTGCTGTATTAAGTGATAACTCTGAATCACAGTGGGAAGAGCCTGTCAGGGGTGGGGAAGAGGGTGGGGGAATAGTTTCAGATGTTTGTGAGGGGCAGGTGGAGCTGGAGCCACTCCAGTTTCCACTTGATGACTGGTGGTCCTCCTTGTGGTCCACATGACTGCCTAAAACGCCTGTAGTAGACACTGAGTGAATAGGGCTGCTAAAAGTATCAGAACTGGATGAAATTTCACAGCTACCCATGTCAGCCTTGCGGGGCAAGCGAGAACGACCCCTCTCCATCCAGCTATGTTCTGGACTCCCGGCTCCTCCACCGCCCCTGTCTCTTTCACTAGACCTCTGCAGTCGTTTTAGGCTTCCAAGTTGCAGTGGCTCAGGGGCTGCCTGATCGTCTGTACTCTCTTCTTCATCCTTCATCATCATCATCTTCATTCTTGGACTTGGTCCAGATGGAATGAAGTCCTCTGCTTCAGAAGGTGATAAATCTTCATCTTCATCATCATCATCATAGTTGTCATCATCGTCTTCGTCACTGTCGATTAGACGGCCGCCCTCTCTTGGAAGGCTACGTGAGCGTAAGCGGCCACCATGTGTAGAAGCTGTAGTGTATGTTGAGTCCGACTGGTCACCCAGGGAGGAAATGTTACCCGTAGAATGGGACAGAGAGGCAGGGATACCTTGATGGTTGCGCTGAGCTCTAATGCGCCTTCTGGAGGGAGCAGCTGTACCTAATAGGTAGGATCAGAAGAGAGAATCACAGGTGTTTTTTTTTCTCCATTGTCTGAACCAATAGATATACAGTAAGTCGAAGATTAATGTAAACAGATAGTTCTATTCTAGAAAAGCAATGGCATTGATTTTAAAGGCTAGACCAAACAATTATCAATTATCGTTTCTGCTAAAAATATCTATCCCTATTTCAAATTTTAACTTGCAGTGACATTCTCCATACTTTGTGATCTGAAACATACATGCTATAAGGAAATCATCTGTCTGGCAGCCAGAGTCACGAGTGTGATGGAGACGCCCACTAATTGAGAGGTCCTCTTGACAGAGAGATAGTTGATGTGAATTGGCATGGATGATCACTGTACGCTCTCTTGCCACAGGTGATTCATCTGAGTCTGAAGTGAAATAAAATAAAGTATATATACATTTTTTTTCTTGATGTGGCAACTGTAAATAAGTCATGAGAATCCTAACATCAACCTACATGTATCTGCATTAACATACCCATGTCCTGTTGTACCCGTTTGGGTATTCCAGTGATAGTCTTTCTCCTCCTCAGCTTCCTTCTTCTCTGAAGCACCGACTGGGAGTGAACTAGAGAGCAACGGGCACTGGCCTCTCTGTCAAACCCGACTCCTGCTTTGACAACAGAGAAACCAGTAGACATTTACAAGTCTGAAGCAGAGCAGTACAGATTCTCACTGATGATTATGTGCCCAAATGATTTACTAGTGCTGAAAACTTAAAATATCATTAACAAAATTATATATTGCTTAAAACATCCTTGCCAAATATATTTAGAACAATGAGAAGGTATTTGTGTTTTTCTTTCTTTGCTTGTTGTAACAAATCTTCTTGACATTAAATCTTACTCTATTGTATTTATTGTCTGTTTATTTCCCAATAAATAATTGAATTGTGGGTTGAGCTGCAGGGTTGAGGATGTGGTGTGATTATATACTGGCAATCATATACAGTATATGTACTCTTATGGACCTAAACTCTATTCAAGAGAAAAATACTCATGAAAACAAAGCTGAATATAGCAGAGATTGCCTGCAGAATATGGAAGTGTGGGATGGATGGAATGGTTTGTTTTCAGTCATAACCCCAGCACCAATTAACACTTGTGGTATAAACTTAAAAGTGCTGTCTGCGCCAGAGTAACCAAGAACAACTATACAAAGCCTGATTTGCAGCAAATGCTAGGTAAGGGGGATTCCATCCTACAGAAGTGTGTAACCAAGCTGGTGACCAGCATGAGAAGGAGTTACCAGGTTGTTGTGGTTGTGTACTGAAGCTTCTCTGTGTTTAATAAAATAGGACTTCATCTTCAAAGAAACCCTGGAATCAAAACTGATCGGTTTGCAAATGGCTAACCGGCAGCCATATTCCAGCTGAAGATAAGCTTGAGCAAGCTTATTAGAAATTCTGCAAAAATAATCAAAGTAATGATAGATTCCCCCCAAAAAAGACACTATCTTTGATCCTGCCTACTACAACTGAGTAGGCAGGATCAAAGACACTGTCCTGAGAGAAGAGGAACCACAGCTCCACACATGCTGCCTGCATCTGCCAGTACAACCCAATGCTGCCCCAAGGTCTTTCTGATCATGCTTGCCCCAGGCCAGAAAGCGCTCCCCGGAGCTGGGAGAAGAGGAGCCATGGCCCCCCCACACGCTGCTCGCGTGCACCAGTCCTACATCGCTTCCCCAGTTCCCTCTGATCACATCATCACGACTTCTTTTGCTCATTCTCCACTCAACTCACTGACCACCAGAGATTCCCCTATTCTACAGAACGTCTAAAGTTCACAATGACTTGTGACAACATTGCATCATTTTATTTGTTCATTTTCACTGTTCAAATGCTTTTTGATACTGTGTTAGTTTTCATTATTTTCTTCTTTTTTACTTAGCAGCTTAGAGGAGAGTCACTAGCTCAGTGAGTTAATTGTTTGTTGTACTTTAACTGGAAGGTTGAATTATTTTTGTCAAAAATACTCTTATACTTGAGAGAAATTGTCTGCGTTTATTTTATGTATGTGCAGAGCCAGCTGGTCAAGAACGCCAGTGCTGAACTTAAGCCTTCATTTATTGTTATTTCAAGCCCTATCAGGCATTTATTCTTAAAACAATAACTTAGACTGGAAACTATTTGGCTATTATTTCCTGATAGTCAGATGGTGGGCAGATGTAGTACATTTTGAACTAAATTACCCATTTTGTTAATTATTCCTTTTGGCATTTATTCATAGTTATCATAGCCAAACCAACGCATAACAATTGTCGACCTGACACATAACGTTATACTTTAACCTACTAATCAAATAAACAACAGCAAACAACAGAGATTGGCAGAAAAGATTTAACAATTCTTTCATGGGCTCAAACCCCAAACCAAACTGTGCTGCTTAAATATGACACCATTTAAAGGAAAAAAAACAGGCTTCCAAGTGGTATAAAATGTACTTATTAGAGTACTGTATTGTACTCTAATAAGTATCGTAACTGACCAAACTCAATGTAGTTTCTGTCCTAAGTTTAGTTTTGTGGCTAAATTGTGTATGCTTCCACATATAGTCTTTGTATCATCTCCTATCGTGGAGCAACGGCTGAAGTACATTTGCCTATGAATGTGAATAACATTCAATCAAATTCTTTTTTTCCCTGTTAATTTTACCTGTGACATTAATGGGGATTATGCATGAGGAGACCGCTTGAGAATCGCCATTTGTCTTCTGATCTGATGGCGGGACGTTTTCCTTTGACCAGTTTGCCTGCTTGTCCTGGGCTGAGGGGGCACTGTGGTATACGGCCTTATTGGAGGCTGTTTGGTCTCCAATAACTTCACTACTTTCACTTTTCTCTATCGAGGTAACCTGGAAGAGACATGCAAAATGTTACTTGTGATTTAGCACACTATAAACCACTGGACCTTTTCATGCTGGCAAGAGATAGAAGGAAAAAACAAAAACACAAAGGTTTAAAGAAAACTAATTTTGGATACCTTTCTATTCCATGGAATGAAGATGCAACCTTCAATAGTTTCAAGTGAGTAAAAGCACTCAAACTATGAACACAAAATACAACAAACAAAATTAAATGAAAACACAATACCATGAGTTATCAAAAACAACAAAACAATATTAGTAAATAAAATTGTTCAAATGAAAATCAAAATATGACAAATGAATGAGAATTTTCTTCTTTCCAAATGTAAGTAAATATTCTGTGTAGTTGCAAACTTCTCACCTTCCTTTCAATTGTTTTCATATCCTCCTCTCTACCAGGCCTCTCTTGTAGCTTAACAACAGAAAAATAAAAAACAATGTATTTTTTTGTAAACATAAGAAAAATAAGGCAATATTGTGCCATTAATGGAATTCCTTACCTTTCTCTCTGTGGTCTGGATCTCTGTTTCTTTGACAGTCCTCTCCTTCAGAAGATTCAAAATGGAAAGAATTAAAATCAGTGCTACAAAACAAGACATCCTAAGCACCACAGATCTGAATAAACTCCATTCTTTTCTTTAAATAATAAATCAAAATAAATCCAATTCTAATAAAGTAAAAATCAGCTGTTCAGCCTAAATCATAATTTCTAACCAATCATTCTTGCACAAGAGCAGCACCTTTGTGACTAAGTTCTATAGCAGCAACGTTAAAACTGTGACTTATACATATAAAATGTGCACAAGTAGCATGTAATGTCATTAAGTACTAGTTGAACATTGTGGGATGTGTGAGTGAATGTTTCATCAAGTAAAGATGAGTAGATAGTAACTGAAGCCAGATTGTTTTGCTCTTTTTGGGATACTTACCAGTCTCTGAAAGAGACCAATAAAAAAATTTAGTCTTGGATATATACAGTACAGACCAAAAGTTTGGACACACCTTTTAATTCAATGAGTTTCCTCTATTTTCATGACTATTGACATTGTAGATTCACACTGAATGCATCAAAACTATGAATAACACATGTGGAAATATGCACTAAACTAAAAAGTGTAAAACAACTGAAAATGCCCTTTATATTCTAGTTTCTTCAAAGTAGCTACATTTTGCTGTGATTACTGCTTTGCACACACTCTGCATTTTCTTGATGAGCTTCAAGAGGTCGTCACCTGAAATGGTTTTCACTTCATAGGTCAACCTGCCCTGTCAGGTTAATAAGTGGGATTTCTTGCCTTATAAATAGTCATGAAAATAAAGAAAACCCATTGAATTAGAAGGTGTGTCCAAACTTTTGGTCTGTACTGTATATATATATATATATATATATATATATATATAAAACACACCTTTCTGGGTTGATACTCCAGCTCTCGTTCCCTCTCTGCTCTCTCTTGCTGCATGACGAAATTAGAAAAAGTTTCAGGTTATTAGGTTACATTTTATATATAAATTAATAATAAGACAATGAATTTGCGTTAAATAGAATTTTTCTCTGAAAAATACATAAAAAGCCCATGTAAACTGTGCAGCAACTGAAAATGTTTCAGGTAAATTTAGTCTGTAACATGAGTTAACTGACCATGCTTTCGTGTTAACTGTGTATCTTGCTTGAATGAATCCATTGGGGATGTTTTCCTTTCCCATATAAAGTACTTCTACCCAGTGATTCTTTGTTCAGCTGTCTCTCTTTCTCACTAAATTTAGCTATTGCTCTCATTAACCCTGTCAAGTATTTTTCTTTACCATAGAAAGTATTTATGGCTTGCTGATTCTGATTGTTTACTAGGTATCTTTTATGAAACAAGTTCTATGCCCTGTCTGAAAAAGGCATACCGCTCGTGCGAGCCGACTCCTCTGTTGCCGCCGAATGCTATGCGGTGAGGGAAAGGTGGGCATGGGTGGCGCTACGGAGATGGAGATGGTCACCCTGTTTCTCTCTCGACTTGAAGAAGGCTGATGCTGTTGTTCGTCTGTGCATCCAAAAACATACATAAAAACTGATAATCTGTAAAAAGGCAGCAAATACATTGCTGCTTTGCGTCTATGTTGCTCTCACCGCGATGCAGAGCTCTAAGACTCAGACGGGCATTTCTGTGGAGCTCCTCCAGACACGGCGGTCTGGTGCATGGGTGAAACACGTTGTGTTGCTGGTGCCATGGAGCCTGATAGTGCGCCGACAGCTTGCTCTCTATATCCAAGTTCGACACAGCTAAAGGGAGAAGGGACAAAGACAGGAAAACATGAAATGGGAACAAAGACTTTTTCAATGATTTCAATAATTACAAACAGAAACTTCCATCCACCCATCAATTATCTTCCGTTTATCCCAGATAAGTGGTGAGTCAATGCAGGCTGAGTAGGGAGGACCAGACTTCCCTCTTCCCAGCCACTTGTGCCAACTCCTCCGGGGGAATCCCAAGGCGTTCCCAGGCCAGCCGAGAAATATAAATAATCTCTCAACCGTGTCCTGGGTCTTCCTCTATGTCTCCTCCCATTGATACGTGACTGGGACGGGTCCAGAAGGCATCCAAACCAGATGGCCAGATCACCTCAACTGGCTCCTCTCAACATAGAGAAGTAGTGGATCTACTCTGAGTTCCTCCTGAATGACCAAGTGTCTCATCCTATCTCCAAGGGAGAGCCCAGAAACCTGGTGGCGGACACTCATTTTGGCCGCTTGTGTCAGCGATCTTATTCTTTAGACACTACTCAAACCTCGTGACCAAAAATGAGGGTAGAAACGTAGATTGACCAGCAAATCAAGAGCTTTACCCTTCTACTCAACTCTGACCGAACCACAAAAGATTGGTACAGCGTTCACATCACTGCAGATGCATTACCAATCCACCTACCGATCAAATTTTTCCTTATTTGTGAACAAGACCCTGAGATACTTAAACTCCTACACCTGGGGCAACACCTTGTCCCCAACTCTAAGATGACACTCTATCCTTTTCTGGTTCAATATGATGGCCTCAGATTTGGAGGCGCTGTTCCTCATCCTGGCCGCTTCACTCTCGGCTGCAAACTCCTTCAGTAAAAGCTGGATTATCTGCATAGGAAAAAGTAATCCTTGAATGCATTTCTGCAGCAGCTTCAAAAATGTCGAATCATGCAACCACCCTTCCAGCAAAACAATGTAAACACCAATGGACCCCCGCAGAAAACCTCAGACACAGCAGCCTTTGAATGCCAAGAAGCAACATTGTGACATACAACACTCTTACGAGGCGGGGCTTCAAGTCAATATGATAATGAAGCTTTAGATTTCATGAATTACGTTTTGCAGCTGTGGCCCATGCATTCACTTCCCCAAATGAAAAAGAGGTTCCAGAAGATAACACATAGATATTTTAAATGTGTTAAAATAGCACATTTTAACACATTTAACAATGAAGTGAACATTATGTGATAGTTTATGTTCTCCAAAAGAAGCTAAAATTTGTGTTTTGCAACAACTTGTTTGTTTTCAGGCTGTTTTTTATATATATAATTTTATAATTCCACGTACTATCATTAGCTGGTCTCTGTATAAACATTCTATAAGCCAAGAATGTTTGCTAATATTGAACATTGTTCTTCAAAGAAAGGTGCCATTTGTGACTTTATAACATAAGTAGCGCAAACATTTGTCAAGCTCACATCCAGATACAACTTTGTAATTTACCTTCAGTACCATGTTTAATTCCATATTGTATCAAACATTAGACAATTTGCTAAAGATGTAACATTATACAGTGAAGCATGTTCTTTTTCTGCTTTTTTTTTTTATTGCGCAAATAAATGTTGTAAACATATTAGATGCCAGCAGGTGGCAGCCAAACCCACCCACGAAAGCCACACGTGCAGATCACCGTGTCTCTCTGTCCCTCATGTTTGGTTATTACCAAAATATATCATTATACGAAGACAAAAGCACCCCTAACATCTTGAATGGCAGATGTATAATAGTCTCCATGGTAAGAAGAAGAGGAAGAGGAGGAGTGTGATTATCCATTCCTCTTATCTGCTCTCAAAAGTCCTCTGGCTTTATTTATGAGTCGTTTCCCCTCTTTTAACCTGATATTCAACATGCGGTTGTGTCCTTGAAAGCCATGTTGTACATCAGTAGCCAAGCAACCTTTCATCGCTCATCAAGGCTTTTATTTGCTGCCAATTAAATCAGTGAGCTCAGATCAACAGCTTCGGGTTGATTGAAACTACAAGGTTAGAGCAGTTCATTACACAACATAAACAGTGGCACAGCTGCCTGCCCTGAAGAGTGACAAGTCACAGTTCTTTATATTAAGCTATATATCTACATCGATCTATCGATCTGTCTGTCTGTGTGTGTAGACACATATTTATATATAAATACATTGATGTAGACATAGATACTATATTTCAAAGTATCTGGTGAAAGGGTTTTCTGGCACAGTCGAGCTATTGTAACTCTTTTGTCAACAACATAAATTGACGTGAGAGCTGCTTGACAAACTGAAATTCAGTTTGCTTCATTATACGTTTTTTCCCCCCCCACATGCAATTCACATGCATCCACTTGCCTTCATACAAACATCTATAGAATACTCAGCATTTAATTAATCCAATTTTTTTTACTAATTATTGGGGGATTCTTTGTCCTAAAATCTAGGGTATGGATTTAAAAACCTACGTTTCCTATGACAAGGATTAAGAAGCCATTTTTAGTGGTAAAAGATACAGTACATATCTATTAATTATGATTTATTTTAAATCTAATCCCACGGTGTTAAAAAAACAGGTCATGGTAAGATTTGACAATAAATCTTTAAGAAAGCTGAGCTGGCTATTCCTAACTCTATTTGGCCTGCACTTCACTTCAAATGCTGCCACTATCTGTGGCAGCATTTGATGTTCGGCAAACACACAACTGACCACAGATCTACGCTGGTTTAATTGAGTCCCGTTCCTCTGTTCTACCTATCATATTATTACTGTGTTTCTCTAACTGTTTCCCCCATCTTTGTGTCTGCAGGTGCAGTGTCAGCAGCTTACACTGTCATCATTAAGACTGCCTCTGAGCGCCAACGGTGGCACACAGAAAGAAACGGTGAATACATTCGCCATATACGCTGCAAAACTGAAAACAGAGGATTGTGGGGCCCGAGTAGTCGGTATTTCTTTACGGTTACTGTTCGTATGAAGCGGAAATATAATTTTGACGGCAGCGTTTAATACAGTAGAGAGTAAATTCACATTTTCTAAATTTATGCAAGAAAAAGGTGCAGCTAGTATAATAAATGATAGTCATGTTTAGCATACTAGAGATCGGTTTAGCAGACAGACACAAACAAAACTGCTGAAGTATATAGAAAAGCAACAGGGGAATAGTGCTGTAAACAGGGAGGTAGACATATTTGTTTTGTAATGTATTTTAATGACACTATTTTGAAGTGTCACAAAAATCACGAGTAATTAAAGCTTATGGCCAATTAGACACAACTGACACAAGACGTTGCAATGATACTTCTGAAACACTCAATGCCCTAACCTGTCTACTCTATTTGACTATTGCAACATTTCATATTTATCTTAAATTTTCCTAAATCATCCTGTGCATCTCCTGTTATTCCAGGCTCTGTCACCATGCAGGCTTGGTTCATTTATATATATATTTTTTTACCACTAGTTATTTAATAATATCTTGATTTCTTATAGAAACAAATAAAAAGTTGTGTAACCTTTGAAGCAGTACTGATTAGCTGCACCAACGCTTGGACTAAACGAAGAGCTAATGTTCCTGTTAAATGTAGAATAAAGCACGTCAAGCACACAGATTGAAAAGGGTAAGAAGATTACATTATTATTCTCCTATAGTTTTGACATTAAAAATAAAAATCATAGAATGAGCTTCAGAATCACAGCAAGTCTGTTGATGCAGCTCTTTAGGTTTTATGAGAAGTTAAACTGCAGCGTAAAACGAGTGGTACCATCACATTATGAGGAGATCCCAACAGTGTCCCATCCTCCATGCCAACTGCGATGAGAACACAGATTTACCATTGCCGTTTCTCTTTCTGGCACAGCTATATGATCTCCCCATCTCTCTAGTACAGATATGAGTGAATGTAAGTCATTAGTGGAGAATGTATTAGGGTGTATCTGGGTCAGGCAGCACACTCCCTATGGCAGTAGCTGCAGAATATTGTCATAGCAGACAGCTGTTATATAAGAAACACTAGCTGGCTGCAAGGGAAATCCTGCAGCGTCCAGCCACGTGCACAGGCATTTTTATTCAGAATTTTTCGAAGCAAACCTTTGCCTCTACGTTTATATTTCTTTTAACTGCAAATGCAGCTTTAGCACCACCAAAAATATTCCAATAACAGAATACAAGAGACAATTTACTTTGGATTTCAGAGGGTCTCGTCTGCAACTTGATGTTCGCCTCTAATTCGTCACATGCTTTAAATGTGCCTTTAAAGCATATAACAGCACGTGCAAATAAGCAATATGTGATACACTTTAGCATGCATCAGATTATGGTTCCTCTATATGGCAATGGAGGACATTGTAAAAAAATAAAGAAAGGGAGTTTCTATAGCCAACTAAGTGTAGGCATTGTTAGTGTCTGTCAATATGGCAAATCCTTATCTTAAGATGAAATACAAAATACAACCATATATATATATATATATATATATATATAAATCCACTATTTCTAATGGATGAACATTAATGTGCTAGAAAAATAAACGTAGAGACAGTTTCTATAAAATAAATGTACGTAAGTGTTTTTGGAATTCATATTTTTTTCTAAATTAATTATGTTATCTAGGGATATTATAGCAATAAACCTTGACTTCCTGTTATTCTGGGGTATTGAGATGTCGCCCAATGGACCCAATTGCCCAGTAAGGCAGATCAGAGTTGATCTTTAAAGTCATAAAATGCAAAACACACAAAGCTCCACTATGTACCACCTTTAGAAACTTTCAGGAAGTGCTGGTCACATTTTGTGACATAATCTTAAACTGAGCTTCCATTCACAACACCTTAATGTTACAACAATTACACTGCATCAGCTGATAAACAAGCTGGTGTGATATACCTCCTGCACAACTCCACATAGCATCGGTTTTCCTGATGCTCATACGTCAGAACAACAAGAAAGCAACATCTCATACACTCTAAAGATATTTGACATTCCAGACAACAACACGAACTAAACAGGGAATAAAATATGACAAGATAAACAGGGATGTAATAGACGGTACCTTTGGACTGTACGGGGGCACAGCCCAGACCAAGACAAGCCAACGCCATGATTAGAAGCCGTCTACTGTGTCTTTCCCACAATTTTTGCTTTCTACGCAGCCCCTCCTTTCTTCCTGCAGAATCCTTTTAGTCTGTTGCTCAGTAGCATCGCCGCACTTACTCCTGCAGAACTTGCTGAAGCATTCCCTTGCAAGTCCAGCATCCAAACTAACAGCATTTGGAGACACATAGACCCTCCCCCTCTTCACCCACCCACCCGATTCTGTTCCCCATTCATTGGTTCTGTCATTAAGATGTTTTTTTGTCCCTTTTTTTCTTTATGTTAACAATCCTTCTCTATGTCCACATTATGGTTTAGCGGTAAGGCAAGCCTATGCTGTCTCACAAACTGAAATTTCTGTTTTTTTCCTCTAATTTGTCTCTCTAGTTCACCCCCTCATCTGCGTGCCTCAGATGGTAGGATCCTGCCTGTGCATGGCCTGTCACTGACCGTAATCTCTTTTTGATGCAGTAATATGCGAAGGGAGGGGGAGATTCAACCTCAAAGTATTAATGTATTAATCCACTACATGCTGGGAATATGTATCACATGCTCAAGCCCTCTATTGCTGCCATCAGAGAGTGAAGACCTTAGAGAGGATTTTTGCAGGAATAAAGTGATTCATTGTAATTGCCAGCTGCTGATAAACTCTAAACCAAAAAGGAAGCATAAAAATACAAATACATAAAAAAATAAAAATTAAAAAAAAACATAAACCCAATTACCTATAGGTATTGTTGAATGAAGCTGTCAAGAAAACTTTGTTTGTCTGGTGAAGGTAAAATATTACAGTGTGGTCACAAAATACACGGCATGAAACGTGCACAGACAGGCAGAGAGAGTGGAAGAGCACCCTGCCTGGTAATCTGCTGTAATCTGGAGCTCTGGCAGCTCACCGACTTTGGAATAGAGCCGCCAGAGCCAGCGGCCCGCTAGAGGAGCTTTCAACCTCCCGCCATGCCCCAGAACGACACAGACCAGCAAAGTCTGCACACACGTGGGTTTGCACGCTTTACCGCGGCGGTCAGCACCAGCAGGCAGGAGAGAAGATCACTGTGAATTTTAAATGTGCATATGCTCCTTGCGGTTTGTCTCATTTATTTACAGCAGATTTCCCCAACATGACTGCAGGGAGCTTCTTAATAGCTTGTAGCCCCTGTGGTTGTTTGTCAGGTTGTAATGTCTTATGTGAAACATCAATGCTGGGTCACACAGACATCTTAAGCACACATAATGTGCTATTCTTTGAAAATACTCATAGTTGTAGTTCCACTACATTACTGATAGGTTTAATGTTCAATTTGTAGCATTTTCTTTCTGCTTAGTTGCTTCTAATAAAAGACTGATGAAACATCTTGTGCTATATTTTCCCCTCAACACCTTTTCCTCAAGACTAAAATGAATAAATCATTCTTGCTCACTAATCCACAGTGGCTCATTTTTTGTTCCTCTTCCTTGGTTCCACTCTGCTCTGACCTGCACCGCATTCATGTTAAACACTGTGTGGGCATTCTTATTAAGGCGAGTCAAAGAGTACGACAGTGAAATTAAAAGGTTTATTTATAGCGCTCTCTATGCCACAGTGACTCAGAGTCAAAGAAAAATATCACCAATGCAACAGGATTATTTTCCGAAGCTGCTCTCAAAGTTTGCTTTACAAACTCAGTGAAATACAACCTCCTCTACTGCCCCTCGGTGGTGAAAAGGGAAAACTACAGACTCAGATAAAGCTGCCTCTGGCTTGGCAGAAATCAGTGTAATTAAGTTATTTGCGAGTGCCGGGACAGTTTTTCGCCTTAGAAACATATATGCAGTTAGGTCTGTTTGCAAACTCAAGATTCGCATGAAATGAAATGAATGTAATGAACGTGTCAAAATGTTTCCTCAGCAAATGTGTTTCTGATGTGGTTACTTGCATGAAAGTGAAAATCCAAGAAATCCTCACAGACAAACAAATCAAAACAAGTAAGTCAGTAAATTTAGTTATGCGTGATAAAGTATAATGCCACAGGAAATAAGTACTGAACACATGAAGACAATTAGCCGTAAAAAGGAATAGAAAGCCAAGAAAACAGCTAAAATCTCTTAGTAGTCCTGCTCCCAATCAGTGCCAGTTCTAAATGATAGCTCATGAAATTAAAGAGAAGCTCTCGAGGCTGTTCCAACCAACTCAGAAAATTAATTGGAAGAGTTTTCTAAAAGTTAACGAGCACTTGTTGAAACCTTCAGAGAGACCTGGAATTAGCTGGTAGAGGTTTGCCATGGAAAAAACAAGTAATGCACTAAACTACAGCGTTCTCCATGCCAACTCGGTTCACAAGAAAAAGCTGATGTTCATTATACGTTCTGGTTGGCAAACTGATCCAATATTGGGAAAAATAAAGAACTAAGCGCTTTGGCTGTCATTGCACACTCAACGTTTGGAGACGCAAGAGCAACACACATCATCCCCAAAATACCGTACCAACAGCAATCATTAAAGGTGGGAACATCATGGTGCAGGACTGTCTTTAGGAAAACAGTGCTTGGAGACTTTATATAACTAATTTTATTTTATTTATTTAACCTTTATTTATACAAGGTAAATCTGACTTAGACACCGGGTCTCATTGTCAGGTAACCTGTTTTCAATAGACGTACAAATAAACAACAACAAGTTAAAACCGACCGTCGTCAGTACCATCAAACGAGAAACACAACTGAAAATAAAAGACAAATTGACACTCATTGAAAACCCACTGAGAGGTGTGAAGATAAAAAAGCAAACAGAGGCGCCCCGAATCTTAGAAATCTAAAGACGCTGGCAGAAACAACTAAACAACAAATACAACTTGCTTCTCCGTAAAATCTTTAATTTATTGAAAGGGCTCTTTTTTTACTAAGTCCCACCAAATCCTCCAGAAAGTGTGTGTGTGTGTGGGGTCTGTGTGTGTGTGTGTGTGTGTGTCTGTGTGTCAACCCTTATTGCGTGCCACCTTTTGGCCAAACAAAAAACATTATGATTAGCATTCACACTGTCAGGTAAAAAAGATACTGAATCGTATATTTCTAAATTGAAACAAGGATTTCAAGCTCATTTCCAAGACAAAAATCTTTTTAAAAAAAGCACGACGCATCTATGTGGTTAAACATCTCAACTTTGAAAAATTTGTAGTCAACCTAACATTTACTGCAGTTGCAGGTGTTCTTTTTATAGATTCCCTCCAAAAATATAATCTGAGAGCACCACTGTATAGACCGGCATTAGGTGTGTGGGAAGATGTCACAGTGGTACCAATGCTGACGGCAGTGAGTGTGTAGGGGTGTGTGTGTGTGTGTGTGTGGAGGGGGGTGGGAGTTAAACCAATCTCTGGGTGTGCTTGTCAAGCCTTCTTCAGCCAGCATTATTCCACCACTGTGTGTGTTAAGGTATGTGTGTTTGCAAAAGCTTTAGCCATGTTGGTGGAATGGCACAAGACAAGCCATCGCCCATGTTATTTTTAACTGCGTGTCTCCATGGAAACCGGCGCATATGCTGGGAGGGGGGTGATCTCCTGCTGAGCATGTGTTATGGAGGACTCCTACCACTGGTCATAGTGTGTCTGCGGCTGTATACGTGTCTGTCTGTGTTCGTTTTTGAGGGGATCCTGTTCCTTAATTAAACCATGCACAATGATTGGTGTTCAGATTATCCCACAATCTGATCATGAACCAAACTTCCCCTATCATAAGTCTATTTTTACAGTCTCTATCTCAGTGGTGTATTAACTCCAGTTTTCCATGCACAAATTACACCATATGACAACATGTCAGGACCAACTTTAAGGGTTTTGTGCACAAGTATCACAGTCACTATCAATCATAAGACAATGTCCTGTGCAAGGCAAATGTTTGAAACTACTGTAAATATTCCCTACAATTATCTGCTGCAAAAAGTGGTTTATGTCCATAATCAGCCATATAACATTTGAGTGGGAATCTTATTCTGGCACTTTTCTGGCTTCCTTCACTTAGGCTATGTAAGCGATTTTTATAAATGGGAACATATGGACATTTAATATCAATTTTAACGATACAGAATATGCGGATAATATATATAAGTCATACAAATGGAAGAAATTACATTTTAAAATGTTCTGTAGAACGTAATAAAAACGGTCATTTCTGAGGAGTAATAAATTCGGATTATTTATTCTCACTTAGAATGGCTGAAATCACACCAGCTACAGCACATGCACAGCAAGTTAAATCAACAGTATGCCGTGTCTATTTGGTCCTTATCAGAATTGGTGTTAATTCAACTTTTTTCAGAGCTATTTCAACAAGAAATTGAGTAGTTGTAACTCTTGAAAAAGTTGTAACTACTCAAACTATTTTTGAAATAAGTCTGTAAGAGTTAAATTAACACCAATTCTGATAAGGACAAAATAGGCGTGTATGTTGACATAGTGTTGATTTAACTCTGCAGTATTTATTGTGTGATTAGAACATAATCACTCATAATTTTGAAGGGTGTTTGAACCATTCAAGTATAATATGTTTGAACACATTTCGTTGAATCGCCTATTTATTTCAGAATTTCTGTTTTTGTTTATTTTTCTTGCTTTCTTGCTCCAGAACAAGTCATGTTGCACAACTCCAGACTGATTCTCAATGGCTTTATTCATTTGACTTTGACTATTGGGTATTTAATTATTTCATCTCAGGGGGACTGTCCTCCTTAAGGAGGATTTTCACCACCATTTATTTTTCAAAATAATTGAAAAATATGTTGAAATGACTTATGCTCAGACATTTAGCTACACAGGACCTGCATGATATTGGAAAAACATACCAGATGCGTAAATAATGGTAAATGTCCCGATAAAATCTGAAAAAAAAACTTTTTAAAATGTTCTTTGATATGTGATTAAATAAATACAATTTCTGACGTGGAATGAAATATAATAACCCCACAATTTCACACAGACATTTCACATGACATGCAGGTTTGTCCTGTTTAAACCTCAATCATTTAGTTTGGTGCTCCTGACTGTTGAAGTGAGAGTGAAAACCATAGCGAACTGCCTAAGGCCTTCAGACAGCAGGTTGTTGCCAAGTCTGGTAAGAGATTTTTAAAGGAATTTGAAAGCAACCACACCACTGCACAGAAAACGGAATACAAGTCAAACAACTACTAACATGCCCAAGAAAGCTAAACTGTCATGGGACATACTCTAAAAGGAAAAGGTTTACTGCCTAAGGCCAGAGTAAAACTTGCCAGAGAACTCTATGTTCCAGGAGTTTGTAGAAATGTTCTTTGGACAAGTGAGTATGAAACTAAAATATGTGGACACCAGAACAGACGACACAGCGGTCTAAACCAATCAGCCTTCCAAGAAAAGACCCTCACCCTCACAACAACTGTGAAGCATGGAGGTGGAGGTGTTATGAGCTGCACATTATTTTCAGGCATCAGATGGCGCTTTGGGAAAATGTGAGACCATCTGCCCAAACAGGAAAGTTGTTTTTGCTCACCCAAAAAATACGTTTTTGTTGATAACTTCTGTTTAATTAGTAAAATAAAGATTATTCAGTCACATCACTACATATGTTTGTAAGACTTTATTGAAACGTGATCCATGTTAGTCAATAAAACTGCAATAATAGTGCCTGACATCATCATTATTCACCAAAACTACATTTATGTTTAAATCTTTGCTGCATTGATTCAATGTAAACTCATCGAATCAATGAGTTTACAGTGTCTTAGTTTATCCTCTGTTGCTGAGTGGGGGTTTGTGTCGGATGATGACTTTCTTCTATAGTTATACAAGCCATCCCGCAGAACTGAGTGAACATAGTTGTTTCTATGGAAACAACTTAAAGATTAAAGCCGTGAAGAGTGAGCCAGAGCGATTCCCATAAAGCCCTCTGCCTGGGGATGTCGGGAGAAGAAAGAGAAAAGAAGCAGACAGAGTGTGAAAGAACAAGAAGAGGAGTCCATGTGGGCTGTTTGCTGAGTTTGGTGTCTTTGGTCACTTTATGGTATAAATCTGTAGCGAGGCAAAGCCAAAGCTGACAGAAACAGAGAGAGCTGTTCTTGCATTGATTTCCTTCACTAGAAACCATGATTACATCTGAATCTTGACATGCTGTAAATTGAACTATAACCTTTATCTTAAAAACACAATGACAAATATGATTTTTTTTTCTCTTATACTTTTGTTCCAGCTGTTTTTGAGTAATCACTATGAGGCTAACTTTGGAAATTTGGGAACCCTTTGGCAAACCTTTCTTTGCCTAAAATCAAATTGATTAATTGATTCATTCTTTTTTTCAGGCTCACTGGATCCTTTTCGCAGCTTTTAGAAGGCATAAAAAAAATGCAGAAATCCAGGACTGCTTGTGAGTCCAACACAATGCTAACATTAAACCCCATGTGAGAATCAACTATGCACACACTTATTCACTACTCAGATACATTAAAAAAAGCCTCAGTTAATGCTGCATGCATATTGTTGGAATATGTTAGAAAACTTTGATCCCTCCAGAGTATATCCACACATATATGAGGAGAGCATGAAAATCCCACACAGAGAGGTCCCAGATGAAATCCGCAGCTTCTTGCTTCAGCTTGGAATCATTAAGTGTTAAATTAATAAAGAAAAGGCTTTACAGGCAGTTCTCCTTTAAACAAACCAACCAAAAGTATTCGATTATGCATTGCCCTATATATATATATATATATATATATATATACAGTACAGACCAAAAGTTTGGACACACCTTTTAATTCAATGAGTTTCCTTTATTTTCATGACTATTGACATTGTAGGCATCAAAACTATGAATAACACATGTGGAAATATGCACTAAACAAAAAAGTGTAAAACAATTGAAAATACCCCTTATATTCTAGTTTCTTCAAAGTAGCAACCTTTTGCTGTGATTACTGCTTTGCACACACTCTGCATTTTCTTGATGAGCTTCAAGAGGTCGTCACCTGAAATGGTTTTCACTTTATAGGTCAACCTGCCCTGTCAGGTTAATAAGTGGGATTTATTGCCTTATAAATAGTCATGAAAATAAAGAAAACCCATTTTAATTAGAAAGGTGTGTCCAAACTTTTGGTCTGTACTGTATATGCAGTCTCAATGTGGTTTGACATAAAACAGGAGCTAAACACAAAGCTGCATCAATGCAACTGTCTACTCCTGTTTTAATATTATTATACTAAAAACAGAATATGAAAGCAAAACAGTTTAATTCCCATAAAAAATTTCATTTGCTACAAAACACAAAAAGTAAAGCAAGTGTGCCAAAAGTCCAGTAGTCTTTGCCCTTCCTGTATATAAACTACATATATAATTTAAAGAGAAAATATAAATCAAAAAGACACGCACTCTATTTTTCATCGGCTTATTTGAAGGCAGAGCATAACTAGTGCTGTTTTTAACACACAAGTGTTGCTATGACGTATCTAAACCCTAAAACGTGGTTGTTTACCCTGAGTAAAGCAGCTTTTGTTCTCCAAAGGGTGGCGACTAAATCTGTATGTTATACGTGTGCGTATTTTAATCCCAAAAATGTCTTTAAAGTCCACACACGGAGACACGCAAATCTTTAACTATATACCAAGGCCTCTTTCTGCCATTCTTTGTCTCTCTCGATCAATTTGCATGTATTCTCTGTTTGGATCCAATGTATGTGTTTCCCATCCATGTCCTCCACGCTCTCTTGTCTTCCCCTCTGACTCCTACCCCTCCTCCCCCTGGGTGATGCCAGTGCTGTTGTCAGGCTGGAGCTGAAAGCAGCCAATCGTGTGGTTCTGCGCTGAAGAGCTCTGGGGTGATGTTAGGCAGTTTCATGCTCATACGATGAGCTTTGCCAAATGTAGGTCATGCTTCTCCTCTCGCTCTCTCTCTCTGTTACTCTCACTTTTACTCACACACATGCACAAGCACAAACCTCTTCACCCTGTCATTGATGCGCACGCACACGTACACAAACACACAGAAAGGGGGACTAGATAAAGAGGCATGTATTTTCATCACATAAGCGCACAAAGCTTGCTATAGACAGCCAAATGTGTGCTCATGCAAACAGAAATAAATCTGTCCCATTGCAAACATTCCCTCAGACTCAAACAAGGTAGGTGACGTTGCTCCGTGGCGACACTCTCACCTGTTTGGTAACAGATGATGGATTTGTTCTTCACTGAATGGGTGCTTAATAAAAACGATGGGTTACTTCTATAATAAAGTAAAGAAATGATGTCATAAATTAAAAGATTGACATTCACACAGAAAAACATCTCCTCCTGCCGTGTCTTGAACTCTTGTTGAACTGCTTTAACCTGTGCAGCAGAATAACCAAGGATAAACTTGGATTTCTTTTTCAAGCACTGAGATTTTTCATTGCAGCATTGTTTTTACATAGACTGAGGGAATGAAATTCTTTTTTCTTCAACTCATCCTTTCGATAAGCTTTTTCTTTTCCCACTTAAATTAAGATCACTATGTAATAAAATAATATTTGTAAGCCAGATGAATGTGAAAAAAAAGCACAACTTTAAATGGCAGCTTTAGTTTTCACCAGAATCATTGAAAATATTTTCTTTAATACGTTCTGATGTTTTGAACAACACATTTTCCTGTGTTCTCAATGCCACAGTTTCTACTTGGTCTCAGACTGACATACAGTGAATTGCTCCTAGTTCACCAAAATGGAAATGTTTTCAAAGAAAAGATTTAAAAGCTGTTTGCTAAGACTTTTAATACAAATGTTTGACACGGAAGGCTTAAACCTCTACAAATGCAACATACGCAAAACGCAGCCATTTGAATTTTGAGCTTTGTTATGTGACTGTCTCACTGTGTGCTGCCATGTACGATGCCCTTTTGGAAACGTGTGTTATGTGCATCTAAATGTGAGGAAATTAAAGTGATTTCTTTTGGAACATCATGTCCTATCAAGTTGTTGTGACGTGTGTTGTGATCAGTTGTGTTGAATTCACAATAATCTGCCGCCTCATGTCCAGTTTGTTACTGGTGGCATTGTCACGTGGATCAACTGACCATCTGGGAATAATACCACAATGTGTTTTGAGTTCCCTAAAATGGACAGGTAATTATTACCAAAATGAATCAATAAGTGAGTAAGTTCCCCCTGTTTTTTTTTATATATTTTTTTTTTACCTATTTTGCCATCACTGTCCCCTAGTGAGTAAAGTGCTGTGAGGATTAAGGGACGAGGGAAGTATTATGTATTTTCCAGGCACATGGTTCCATTCTATAGCACATTCAAGAAACTATGTCACCTTCAGTTGGTATGAAAATGCTGAAAACAACTTAAAATAAATTTGACTTTGCATCATAGTCTTACTAATGCCTTGAAATTGGCATTTAGGAACATCCTTTCCGACTCTCTGGGTATGTGCTCGATGAGAGGGTGACATTATGACTTGATATCAAGCTCAAAAAAAGTTGATTTTGCATAACTCTGGTGCTTTAAATGATGTTTGTATGTTATGTGACATTGAGGTTGGTTGTGGCTTTAGTGTATATGTGCAGTAAAACTGACGTATATAACAGAGCTGTGGCAATGTATGTGGTAGAACTTTTCAACATGTCCCAAAAAATATGTGGCAGATTTTATGGCGAGATCAAATGTTGTGTGCTACAGTATTAATAAGCAGGAACCACTGGTTTGTTTGGCAATATTAACTTAAAAAAGCTGAAGTCACAGCATTTGTGTTTGAATTGTACAAATTACGATTAAAGTGAAATTGTACTGTGAAACTATTGGGCTGGTTTAGTCCTGTAGTCTCTCAGAGTTTTGTGTTGGAAACAAGGGAAACAAGGCAAATTTGGTTAAACCTTTAATAACGTGTATGGGGAAAGGCAAAATGTTTGATAAATGACCAATTTTAAATTCCAAATAAGTTAGGGACACCAGTTTGAAAAAATAAATTAATCGAAAAAAACAGCAAACAGTTTATAACATATTAATTACTCTAAGTCACATCTTGTATTATTAGTCTGCGCTGATGACTCAAAATCAGATTTATTTACAAGATGCAAACTACTGGTGTGGTGACATTTCACTCCCTTTAATGACTCTTGTAGCGAGCCTTTAGGTCTCTTTAAAACTGATTTCACGTTACAACATGAGCTGTTAACAAATTTGAAGCCTTCACAAAACACACATACACATTTTTACACAAACACCCACACACACAGAATGAGCTCCTCCTCAGAGAGAGCATCATTTCTACGTCCCTGGGTTGCCACAGCTAAGGTTGACCTATTTTTGTCCAGACCTCTCCCTCTCTCTCCTTTTCAGTCTGTCTCTGCTTCACTTGCTGCAGCCCCATAATTCACCCTGTTTAATAATTCACTACAGCTTCATAAGCCTCTGTTCACTAAACAAAAGACTTGAGGAAACAACAACATTTTTATGAGACGTTTAGTCAAGCAGCAACAATGGAACAATGTGAAACAGTAACAAAGTACACTCTATCTAAGAAAATACGCATTAGAGACAGCAAGAGCACAATAACAGTAGGTATCATTTTAATATTACCACAAAACCTTTATCTCTTTTCAGGGGGTAACAAAAATTACACAGCATTGGAATTAACAATTTTCCATTTGTAGGTTGTTGTTGATTGGATGGCTGGTTTGGCCAAGAACCAATGGGGGCAGCAGGAGCAAGAAAGCAGGCATACACACATACATGCATATACAGTATATATATATATACTGTATATATATATATATATATATATATATATATATATATACTGTATATATATTGTTGTTTTTTTGCTTTTTATACACACACATACTCACCCCCACGCCCACATGCATACACATACACGCGCATATACGTATATATACACATGGTAAAATCTCATCTGTGGTTTACTGCATTGCATACACATAAACAAAGCTTGAAATAAAAATAGTTTCCACCAACCCTGTGGGAAAACAACAAAATACAACAGGAACACATGTAAAGTTGGAAAGACTTAACTTCATTTAGAATAAATCTGCTAATTTCCACACTTAAGACCTAGTTTTTATTAGTACGTTTTTGCTTGAATATTATCTATATTAAAAAAACTATGTTGGTATATGGAAAAGATGGATACAAAGAGAATACTGAGAAAAATCATGACATGATGTTTGTGGTGGATGCTCCTACCACCACCACCACAAAGCGTTAGTATTTATTTGATTTTCTTAATTGACATTATTAGTTACAGCTTACATTATGCTCAAGTTAAAATAATTTTATTTAGAATGTTTTTTTTCTAATGGGTGCACACTTTAGCTAATATTTGTCTGTTCTTTGTTTTGAAGTTCTGCAAACTCAGACCAGCTGGAGGAGAAAGCCTAGAGCATACTTTTCTAAAAGATTAAAGGGGAACATTGCCTGTTAAAGTTTACTTCAGTTATTTAATTGTGTCTCTTTAATATTCACTTAATTGAACCTTTAATATTCACTTATTAATTGAACTTGAATGTATTAATAGTGCTAAGTTAAAGTTGGTTTTGCTTTATCTGTTTCATATATAGCTTTAGCTAATTTTGTAATTTTTGTTCAGTTTTTATGTTGTGCTTCCCTCATGTGGCAGATTTAAGCAGCCATTTATTTTTTGTAGGAAGGTCAGTTTTGTTTGTGCTCAGTTGACCTCTGTTGAGTTGGGCTCGAATCTGTTATTTATTGTTTGATTTACTTTTTATTAAAACTTGATGCTTTGTTAACTGTTTTTTTAAAATTACTAAATTGAATTTTTTTCTAATTTTTAAACACATTTTGTCCTTGTTTGAGTTGAATGCCTTACAATGATCGTGACCTAGAAACTTTCTTTTGCGTTTAATTTTATTGTGGAATTTATGCTTAATTTTCAAGGTTTAACATGAATGATATATTCTGCAGTTGTAACCCCTGCCACACTATTAAGTACAAGCCTTTAATTTCCATGAAAACGTTGATCAGTGTACATATGTATCACTGCTACAGAGTCAGTGAACATCAATTTAGTGGCTTAATAATCTCATGTTATGTTTTCTAGATGGTTCACTCACCTCAGGATGCTTGAAATGTAAATGTTAGGGGATTCTCCACTATTTGACTAAATTATCTGAAGACACTCATTGAGTATTGAAATGTAATCATCAAATGGTCAGCTGACCATCTAAAATGCTATAATATCACCAACAAAGATGCTCAGAGTATGGAGACTGTACCGGGAGTATGGGGTACCGGGCCCTTTGATACGGGCTGTCAGGTCCCTGTATGACCGGTGTCAGAGTCTGGTCCGCATTGCCGGCAGTAAGTCGGGCTCGTTTCCGGTGAGAGTTGGACTCCGCCAGGGCTGCCCTTTGTCACCGATTCTGTTCATCACTTTCATGGACAGAATTTCTAGGCGCAGCCAAGGTGTTGAGGGGATCCGATTTGGTGGCCTTAGGATCTCATCTCTGCTTTTCGCAGACGATGTGGTCCTTTTGGCTTCATCAGATCGTGATCTGCAGCTCTCGCTGGAGCGGTTCGCAGCCGAGTGTGAAGCGGCCGGGATGGGGATCAGTGCCTCCAAATCCGAGGCCATGGTCTTGAGCCGGAAAAGGGTAGAGTGCCTTCTCCGGGTCAGGGGGGGTGTCCTGCCCCAAGTGGAGGAGTTTAAGTATCTCGGGATCTTGTTCACGAATGGGGGAAGAAGGGAGCGGGAGATCGACAGGCGGATTGGCGCAGCGTCTGCTGTCAAGCGGGCGTTGTACCGGTCCGTCGTGGTGAAGAAAGAGCTGAGCCAAAAAGCGAAGCTCTCGATTTATCGGTCGATCTACGTTCCCACCCTCATCTATGGTCATGAGCTTTGGGTCATGACCGAAAGAACGAGATCGCGGATACAAGCGGCCGAAATGGGTTTCCTCCGTAGGGTGGCTGGGCTCTCCCTTAGAGATAGTGTGAGAAGCTCAGTCATCCGGGAGGGACTCAGAGTAGAGCCGCTGCTCCTTCACATCGAGAGGAGCCAGTTGAGGTGGCTCGGGCATCTGAATCATTCTGAAGCTGCTACCCCCGCGACCCGACCTCGGATAAGCGGAAGAAGATGGATGGATGGAAGATGCTCAGAGGCCAGTGCCTTCTTACAATGTTGAACTATTTCTGCAATTACAAGTGAAGACTCCATTATTTCCACATGGGGCAGCTCGTTGTACATTCACCTCCATTCAGTATTTTCTACGATGAGATCACCAACACAGCAGGAGTGTGTGATGTTTCAGTCTGATCAATGTGACAGAGAGAGTGAGTCTCCTCCAAGAACCCAGGCCTTCTTGCTCTTCTCTTACAAGCTGCCCCTTCATGTACATGACACACTCTGTCACTCAGTGTCATACTCACACCAACATACACAACACTCTGCTATGGTTGCACTTTCCTTCCCTTCTACTTTCTTATGTTATCTTCTTGCCCTTCAAACTATTATTCCTTTGTTTTTATCTGTAGTTAATAGAACTGAATTGTAATAATGCAAAAAGAAAAAAAAAACAAAGTGAGTGTTTTAGGGAGCATGAGACATAATGTTCTTACATGTATCAGTCAGCCAATAGTTCAGACCTGAACCACACTGACAACTTTGCACAGTGTTCAGGCACTTCATCGTCATCAATACAAGATCTTCACTTGGGGAAAATGAATGCAACACTGGATGAAAATAAGTCGTGTCAAATTGCACAAGCTTAGCAAAACAATGTCTCAGCCAATGTGTGCTGTAGTTAAAGTTAAAGGCGAGACAACAAAACATGTGGCCTTTTTTTTTTTGGTGGCTTTTTTTGTTTCGGCCAGGCAGTGTGTTTCATACCATACACTGCACAACATTTTAAGTCTTTGCCTTCATCTCCGGCTCAAACTACACAACTATATTGCAGGGTTCAATAGGCCACAGCGTATGAATCATGTAGGTCTCTGTACGTCTCAGTGCTCAGATGCGACCTGACTGCTCGCACTATATGTGTGTCTTGTATCCAGAACTACAAAGTAAAAGAAGAAGAAAAAGAAGGACATTTGGATGAGGAGATTCTTGTCCAAAAAGGAGAAAATGCTCAATAAACAACAAACGCTGTGCAGAGAAACCTTAATTTTAACTTCTCAAAAGTTAAAGGCTTACTTTTAGTGCTGTTGTTTTGTCTTTAAAAACATATTAATGTATGTTGATCTGAGAGAGGTGAGTGTGTCTTAAATTTAATATGCAAGCAGAAATGCTTGGGGGAAAAAAACCCATTTATTTTTATTTGACTTTGAAGACATGCGAAGTTCATAAACTCCAAAATTCACAAGGGGCGACCAGAATTTCAAACAGGTTTGATTTTTGTACAATTGTACAATTCCCAATAGGGAGCTTGTCATATTTCTGTATTTCTAGCAGTTCCGATTTCAAACCTGCTGACGATTCTGCTTTTCCTACAAAAGCACATTACTTAATGAGATAAGTGTCAGTAGTATCCAATCCATTTAGTGCGAAGTTAAGCAAGGTATCCAACAATTTCCACTAAATCCATTTACAGGGCTTGAAGCCTTAGTTTTTGGTTTGTTTTGGGACCCATATTTATCCTACTGTACATTCCTCTTCCCTCACTTTAAACAGAACTAAATTGTCCTTGTACTCATTTTAAATTGGACAGCAATTTAGTTTAAGAATAAGCCATTAAATCTGATAAGATTTTAATGAGTTTCTTTTGCCCCCCAGTTTGCCATTACTACTTAAATGTGCTGTAAGTATGTAGTCTGCATGTGGGTTTGCATGTATCTTGAAACCAAGACAAGCAGAGGAGCAAAATTACAGCTTCATACATCCATTCTTTCAGACCAGCTGAAATAAAACTACAGATATTTTCTTAGATTTAGTGATCATTTAGTAAGCTGAAGAGTAACTCCACAGAGCCTAGTGAGGACCTGCAGTTGCAAGTGTTGTCTTAAAAAACATCAGACTAATTTTACTTCCTGAAAATTAGGAAGTAATTTTCCTTTAAAAAAAGGCAAACAAAGTTGAAAATGTGATAATAAATAGTGATTTTCTTTTCCTGCCTCAGGTCCAGTTACATAAAAATATATATACATATACATAAGAATGTATGTTAATAAGAGTAGTTGTATTAAAATGTATCCAGTTTATGTGAGGAAACAGAAGAAGGTAGAAATGAATGCTTGTATACACTTCAGCCCTAATTTTCACAAAGACATTTTTGTGTACAAGTTTGATCCATAAAAAATGTAGATACTGGGTAGAGACTCCATACCTGCAAATATTTAACCTTAAATAAGTCAGATTAGAGTTTGGGACAAAAAAAAAAAAAAGTTTGTTCGGAGCATATCCGGTCAGAACACAGACGTTTGATTTGATCCACTTAAAAAGTTGTGAACTATGAACTGTTTTTTTTTGTCACTTTAGTGAAAAACATGGAGTATTTCAATAATTAGCACAGAGAATATTTAATCCAGACTCCTGTGCATGTAAAACTTTAACACAGAGTAACTTTTAAACACAAGAAAGTTGGAAAAGAACTAAAACTGCAGATGACAACTAAAACAAACAACTTAACTACATAACATCTTTTATTGCAACTAAAATACAAAACTACATCCAATTCAACATACTATCACCATCTTTGGGAGATACAAATATTTACTGTAATTTGTTTGATATAAGTAGTATTCACTTGGATTCACCTTATTAATGAATTATATAAAACAAAACAAAACAAAAAAAATCATCCTTAAAGCTTACTGACCAAGTTGTGGTGTGACATGAAATATTAGCATGCTGTACATTGTAAATATTAATAATTACAGTAAAACATACACAAATCCACTGCAGACAACTGCAAAACACTAGACTTACAGAATATTATTGGCCACAGTGTGATACTAGAGAAGCACTATACTTTGTTATTATAAATTACGGTTTTATGAAGCAAGCTTGCTCTCATTACAAAAGACTTGTTTTTATGCAAAGGCTCTGCTTGTACTGTAATGAGCATCTAAAAAGAGGAGAAAATGTATAATGCATCGTTTCCCCTTTTATCTGGAAGATGAGAGGAGAGACAGTTTCTGTGGGACATCCAAGTGTTGGTCATAGATTTATGCATCTGTGTTTTTGGTCTGGTGCGGTAAATAAATGTGTGCTATATATGCTTTCATGTAACAAACAAAACTGACAAAAAAAAAAAAATGTTTTGAACGTTTGGACGGAGAGAGACCCTCAATAGTGAAAGAATAAAACTCCTCACAGTAGATAAAGAAGCCTAATCAGTAAAAACAATGATTTAATTGATTCTCTGTTGACAAAATGCTTTTTCCTCTGTTCTCAGTAGTACAAGCACCAAAAGTGCCAAACCTACATTAAAATGCATAAGCTGGCTAACATAGGGGATAATGAGCGACATGGTTGTGTGAGATGAGAGCTATCCTGGCCGTGGCAACTCTGCAGCGATAAACGTCAGATGGTGTAAATGCGCTGGACAAAGATTGAGGTGGGGCAGTATCGTCCTCAGGATCTCTGGTTCTGATCCAGGGCGAGCCATATGGCTCAGCTTCACTTTAACAGCCATGGATTAAATGCTTTGTTTGCACGGACTGAAGCGGTGTTTCTCAGTGGTGGTCCTGGCAGGTTTCAGACGAGTCAAACGCCACTGATTCAAATGATTGAATTAGCTCCTCGACAGGTCACCTAGTTAATCAGAAACTTGTTAATGACCTGCTCATTAACAAGTTTGTGTTGAAGAAAGGAAATATTTAAAACATGCAATGCGCTTCTTGCTCCTCCGACCTTTTGTAAAAAAAAAACATATCTAACAATGAGAACAACACATGTTGTTACATACCCATCAGTTATTATGAAGAAAACCCTTGTCGGTTTATTATCCTAGCCTATTACTTGCTTTCGTGATCCTAAATGATTACGAGAGAAAAGTTGCTGCTGACAGTAGTCAGCGTGTGCCTCACTGTGACCCCTATGACTGCTGGAGACAGGCTTCAGTCCCCACAACCATCCCAGGATTAAGCAAATGGATGAATGCATTCATTTACTTTATTAAATTGAAGATTTTTAAGACTTTTTTCGAGGTCGTGACTTTATCAACAAGTATCTTTAGTGCATTATAGATAAAAGTTACAAATCCCTACAAAATTCATGTGGAATACATTTTAATTCATTTCATTCAGTAAATGCCTTTTGAATACATATTTAAGAATTAACCCACAATCTGCTAAATAAAAGCTAAATTCTCCAATTTTTTTAAAAATCTGCCTTTTGCTACTCCAATTGTAAACAGCTATGCATGAACTGGAAACAATATTGCATTAAAAAATAAAATAATATCACTCAGACATTGGTGTCTTGTTGACCCATTCTTGCCACAGTTTCCCACTTTACTGCTGATGGGCTGAAGTCAAATATTAATTTGTTGTGTACTTTTACTCTGTAATTTGTAGGCATTGATCTTACACTTTCACACAATGATCACATCATTCAGTAAGAACGATTTTTAACCGTAAACTTACATTATATCAAATTCTTCAATAAAAATCAACTGTAAGTCTAAAAAATTGTTGGCCCCATGCTGACCAACGGATCAGCTATCAGAAATCTAGTTAAGAAGCCCTAATAGAGGAGGACATAACAGGAATTGTGACTTTTGTATGTCAGGTTATTAATCTGCTGTCACATTTCATCTGTGGGGACTTTGCCTCAGTGGAGTAATCTGCTGGGTAAAGCTCAATCACACATGCAGACACAATAGAGCGGAGGAGTCCTCCTGCAAGAGACACGATTGGTTAATTGTAATTTCTTGCTACTGTAATTATTCGACTGTGCTGTGATAATTACCAGATCACAGAATGAGAGCAGGATCTGTCAGGATACTGCAATTATTTTTTTAAATGTTGTATCTAGAGTATTATTACTACATTTTATTGGCTAAACAATTCAGTTTTAGTACTCTACCTGCTTATTTCTACTGTTTTCTCCACTATGGAACCAGACTGAAATATCTCAATCAGATTTGAGTGGGTGGGTCTTTGTAAAACACATAAGCTTTCTTCAGGCTATAGCTGTGGCATGGGGTACCGCCGTCTGCCGATGAAGGCTTTTAATTGGAGGGGGTTCAGGGTTTCTAACATTTGAATTTTTCTCGTTTTAGATTGTTGATGAAAATATGTTTTCGTTGCCATCTAACAAAAGTTTCATCACACTGCTGTGACATTACAGAAGCCCGACACGTGTAAAGGTTATTTTCATTAGCAATCTGCCAAACGTACAGTTCTTATCAGGCCTGAATCGGTGATGCAACAGGCTTGCAAACACACTAACTAAAGATCTGACCAAACGGCATGCCAGTAAAGGCACAAAGAAGCAAGCTCTAAAGGATGGCATTGTTTTCACTCATTCTTCCACTGTGTTTCCCTCCACCTCATTTTTATTGCAGGAGAGATGACTTTCCTTTACATTTTAATACCTAGACAGTAGTTTCAGTGAACTAAATTTACAGTAGACATTTTAAAGACAGATCACATTTTGCCACTTGAGCTGACAGGAATTGGAGGAAAGTGAATAAAATTGGATAAATCTCAAAAGTACAATGGAGAATGAAGAAAAGTTGCAAGAAAAAAGCTAAAAAAGCTAAAAGGTCCACAAGTGGACACAGCAAAATGTGCCAAACTCACTGATAAGTTTGCCATTGCCACCACAAGTTTGACAGCTCCCTATTTATTCCCTGTTTTGTTTCGTTTAGTTCCTATTTATTTATTATTTTTCATTACTTTTCGCTGCTTCAGCTTGTCTCATTTTGGATCCAGTCACATGCTAGCAAGTGCCCCTCTTAATGGTTCAAATGAAACAAAAGTGTTTTTTGATTGGCCCTGTCAAAATTTAGCCTTATAAAGACTGTTCAGGTTTGAAAAGCCTCTAGTGTGGCTGCCAAGCCCTTCATACTTGGGAGTGGCTATGTATGCAGCGCTTGAAGGAAATTGTCATCAGTGACTTTACAGACAGCTGGAAAGTTATGGATTCGACACGTAAGAATGAGCCACAACGTTTTATAAACTCTGCGATGCCGAGAGTTCTAGGGGAGTCAGCTGCACGTTGTCTGAAGAAAAAACAAACTACAAACCACAAAGAAGACTACTTCCTGTCATCTTCTTTGAAGCTTTCACCAGTAGTAACATCCAGCTGTCAGTCACATGACTCGCTTAATGCGAAAAACCACCTCATCTTAGCATGACAACTTTTTGTCGAAAAGCATGAGTTTTTATTTATTTTTTTAATTGGCATGGTTCCATTAAGCAAATTTATTTTTGTAATTTCACTTTGCACGATTCTATTGCTAATGGAAACAGAGCTAGTGTCCACAAAGAGTTGTTGTGGATGGTGATGCTCTGGGCATGTGGATCATAGAAGACTATAATGACAAGCTAACAGTTTAATGCCTGGATAGCAGCAGCCATCAATGTTTAACAGACATCAATGCCTGGTATCCAGGCGGCATCGATGATATTTTTCTGTAACATGCTGGATGACACAATCAGTTGTTGGTAAAGCCGTGTTTCAACGCCTCTGGAATTTGGGGTTGTATTTCAGGTATTATTTGGACATTTTGGCAGCTAATCAGTTGCTCTTGGTGGTAAAAAAAAAAAAAAAAAGGACTTTGTTACCACAGTTACAAATTATAACAACTGCCCAAAAGTAAAACATAAGAGCAGAAATCCTTTAAGCTGCAGTACATCCATAATCTGAGGAAATAATTGCCAAAGACAATTCTCAACCAAAAAAAGATTAACAAAATCTCTAAAATGAACAAATCAGAATGAACATAAAGTAATTCAACATGCTGCCACCATTAGCAGTGCAATTCTAGAGGGTTTTTTCCCCACTCTATTTCTGTCTAATATTGTAATTTGTTTGATCTCAAGCATTTGGGTGTGAGAAAAAAAATCAACAGCTATAAAGCTGTAGTCAGTCCTGTAAGCTGAAAAGCACAGTGTAATATTTATTTTCCTTTATATCCTTGAGTACACTCTCATGACCTCTCCCATCCTCTTCTCTCTTTAACAGCTGTGCATGCCTGCAGCCATCACTACACTGCAACTCTGCCCTGTCATCCATAAGTGCATAAGGACTCGCATCATGGAGGACACCGTTCATGCATGGAAATTCTGTTTAGAGGCACAATCTTTATTTCTTCGTGAATTCTTCAACCATTGAGAAAAATGTTACTTTTCAGTACCAAAATTTTACAGCAAAAGTTATTTTCTTTGTGAATGAAAATGCTTTCTAGTATGTGTGATGAGGACATTTGGATACATGTGTTTGTGATGAAGACAAAGGTCCAGGCCTTCGTAGGTTCTCAGATTCAATTAATTGTGACAGGTATGTGGCTAATTAGTGCAGCCTTGGGTCAGCTGTCCTCACCTTTCTCAAGCCTGCAGTGAAATTGGATTAATTTAACTCGCCTTAATACATGGTAAAATTCACACACAGGTAAACTTTTTAATAAGCCAGACATTTTTGGGGGGGTATTTTAAAGAAAAGCTAATTGTCTATATCTTTTCTAGAAACTTTCTTTTTGCTGAAAACTGTTTCACATTCCACATCACACATGCACACCTCTGGGACAGGATGGCGCTCCTGTTGGCTTAAAGGCTCGGTTTGCTTGTAGTCCAATTAGTTTGGCTGGTCTTTATGGCTTGCTAAGGTTCTTAAAAAAGACAATCTGTTTCGAAGAATCTCCTTAAGAGCAGATCAATCCTTAAAACAAGCAGCAGGCAGTCCCTCCTAAGCTTTTTTCTGACTCCATCTGTTTCCATCAGATTCCATCTTACGTTGATAGTCTCCAAAGTCCAACCACTGTCTCCTCCACTGAAAATCCTCTCCTTTGCTCTCCATAAATAATCCTAACTCCCACAGTTCAATATATCTAAAACATTAGTGATGCAACTGGCTTTAGAAACTGGCTGCTCTAGCCATTTCAGCAATTGGGGGGGGGGGGATTACATATCAGCCAAACTACGGGAGGAGAATAAACTAAGCCATCGTAAACTGTGCATATTCTACTTTGAATAAAAATGACAGTTTAGGAAAATTATGATAGCTCATTGATGACTATGTAATTCTTCCACAAGCTCCATTTGCACAACTCTTTTTATGTCTCTCTAATGTGAGAAAAAAAAAAAGACAGCAAACAACACTAAGAAGGGCAATAATCTGCATTCAATTTACTTTGGAAGTGAGAACTCGGAATGACCCGTTCTGGTCAACATAGTCGAAGTTGGATTTCCTGTCTGCTGATATTCAATTAGCCATTGTTCGTAGCACCTCTCACAATCATCTTTTTGAGTTGTACTTTCCACAAACACCAATTTTAATTTCTTCAGTTTAACGTTGCAGAAGTTACATGTACCACTGATCTTAGGCGCTCTCTTACATCTGTACCTTGTAAAATAAACATATTTCCACCACAGCTTACTATTGTTGATACAAGAAGCCGCCACATTAGACATTAAAGTCGGTGTTAGAAACTGATCCAACTTTCTGACTACAAAAGGAACGCACCATTAGGTCACAAGACCATTTGGAAACCTTTCTGAGGGTGGTATCATTTAGAAAAAGCATCTGCTGGTCTTTCCCTATCAGGGGAAAGTTTCACTCAATCAGACAATTTTAGCATGATTATGTCACTGACTGTTGCCACAAGTAAGAGATTTTGTGCTTCTGCCATTTTTGATCCATCAGTTGATTATTTAATGTGAAAATAATCAACTGACATATATTTTACTGGAAGAGAAACACAATGGGCCCAGATGCAGCAATGGATGTTTGTAGAAAGGCAAAGTTGAAGGACTTTTGATATATTCTCAAATATTAGCCACACAAAGCTCCCTTTGCTGTCAAGCCACAAACAGACCAAGAGCTGCTGCTGACTATGGAGCTTCCTTTTTGGTCTCTAGCCATCTGTCAAACATTTTGGAGGATGATGATGTGGTCTCCAGACACAGATGACAGCAGTTCAGATGGTTCAGAGTAGCAAGTCACTGGAGGATGGCACACATACACACATCGGCAAAGAGTTTATGCATGGACAAACTCTACTGGCTCCAAACACAGTCTCAGTCAAACAGCATCAGGTTTTACTTGACAACAGAAATGCAGTGCAGTATGGTTGTCACTGCTTGATTTCTTTGTGCACCAATGTTAAACATGAGCCGTCTATCATCTGCTCGCATAACTTTAGAGCACATTTATTGCTACTGTCTGCAGACCATTTAAGAATACAACTTAGGAAACTATTAGTAGAGGATGTCAGCTTTAGCGACAAGGATGGAAACAACTAATCTGTTTCTTTGCATTATGCACTCTAAAATCCTCAGGTATTCTTTTTTTAAATAAAAAAATGTGCAGTTTGGGTCTCTTTAAGAAAGGATAAGCAAACTATTTAATCAGTGGAGTGAATTCAAAGAGATATTCCTGTATTCAAATTGAATATTTTTTGTCAAAAATTGCATGTCTGAAGAATAGATTTATTTTGAAATTAGCATAAAAGAAAATCTGACATAAGAATTCACTGAGATTTTTTCTGACTTACATCATTTAACATGAGGGAAGCAAAGATTACCTCAAGACAACAGCAGCTTGTTGTCTTTTTTCAGTGTGTTTTCATGTGTGGATATGTTTACGTTTGTCGGATGGGAAAGACATTTTCGGACACTATTAAAGACCTGATATAAATGTACGAGTTCTGCAGTATACAAAGCAATGGGATCACTTTATCCAAAATTAGCACAGAGGTAATTGGAGCATGGGAGCAGACAATGTGCAGTTATGATTTTACTCATCATGACATAAGAGACTCTGCGGACCTCAATAAAGTGCTTAGTGTGAGTCTAGCAAAACTACAGCTGGTTTGCCCTGTGCAAACAGTAATAACAACAAGGAAAGCTGTCACCTCCTTTTCGTTTGCTTGCTCACATGTTGGGCCCATATCTGTCTTTGACAACATGGGAGGACGATATGTGCTGACCATATGTTTTTATAATAATAATAATACATTTTATTTCAAAGGCGCCTTTCTGGCACTCAAGGACACCGTACAAAGAGCAAAAGTAACAGAAACAATAAAATGTAGCAATTAAAAATAGATAGAATAAATACACAACAATGTATCTATATGGAATCTATATATAAATCTATGTAAAAAAATCTATATAAAAATCAAGCAAACCAATTGTGTCATATTGAAAAGGCAGATCTAAAAAGGTGTGTTTTAAGTTCGGTTTTAAATTTAGGGAATGACTTTATGTTTCTAAGGTGAGGTGGTAATGAGTTCCAGAGTTGGGGAGCAGAGCGACTGAAAGCTCTGCTCCCCATGGTAGTGAGACGGACAGAGGGGACAGACAAATGGATGGAGGAGGATGATCTGAGGGAACGAGAGGGAGTGGCAATATGAATAAGATTGGAAAGATATAGTGGGGAAATATTGTAAAGAGCCTTAAAAGTATACAGAAGAATTTTGTATTCTATGCGGAACTTGGTAGGCAGCCAATGAAGTCTTTGCAAGATAGGAGTGATGTGGTGCATGGATGGGGTTTTAGTAATGATACGAGCAGCTGAGTTCTGGACCAGTTGAAGCTTATGAAGAGATTTCTGGGTGAGACCAAACAGAAGGGAATTGCAATAGTCCAGGCGTGATGTCACAAGACAGTGAACAAGAATGGCAGCGGAATGGGAAGTAAGGGAGGGGCGAAGACGGTTGATGTTGCGTAGATGAAAATAAGCTGAGCGGGTAATATTGTTAATATGAGACTGGAAAGAAAGGTTGCTGTCAAGAATAACACCCAGACTCTTTACCTGAGGGGAGGGGAAAACGGAACAATTATCAATTTCAAGACTAAAGTTTTTGATTTTGGCCAGATTAGATTTAGTACCAATGAGAAGGACCTCCGTTTTATCACTATTAAGCTTAAGTGCTCGGGAAATGTGCTCTTTGTGATGTTTCATTTCTTTCTTTGGAATAAAACCAGAGTATACAAATTTGTTGAGTTTTCTTCTCTTTGGTAAATACCAAGTGCCATCTAGTTTCTTTTGATTGTGAATATCTGGCATGTAGCCAAACTTGAGCTGACAACAAACATTGACAGAAAAATACAAAAATGTACTATTTTCTGTATTTTCTTAATCTGAAATGCAGTGGGGGAAAAAAACCCACTGTTCAAAACTTTGTTTTTATTGTGACATTGCGTTATCTCTATAAGTTAGTGACTGAAATGTCCTTTAAAAATTTTCTCTTTATATATAAATCTGAACCAAACACAGATTCTTGGTAAATACCAGAAAATTCATTTACCAGAAAATGAGCTATCTTCACTTGTGTGTTCACATGCATGTCAAAAACATTTAATGAAAGGTTACTTTGTGCCAGTGAAAGCAGCTTACCAAACGCACACAAACACTACTGTTTTTATTTGGTAACACTGGCAGACTGCCTAGAGCTGTCTCTTTTATATGCTTATTTGGTGTATTGGTTCAAACTGGAAAAAACCTAGAATTTTTTTTAATTATCCACAACTGAAAACAACAATATTTTTTGTAATCTTAAAGAATGTAAATGGAAAAAGTTTTTGTCAGACTTAATTTTACGTGTTTCTGGTAGGCTATGACTGCAAATGTGACGCACAAGCAACAACCGCAAACAACGGCGACAGATGACAAAGCCGCTTCTCTTGGCCCACTGGGGGTTAATTATTTACTCAAAAAACAATCTGATGGGACTCTAGAAAAGAGTGTTGTTGTGTGTAGGTTGTGCCAAAAAGAGTTAACCTGTCACTGAAACTATTGAAGCCTAAAATGCCATCTCAATGCAAGACACGTTGCAGCAGCACAGACTCGGTGCTAATATCAGCCTCCACTGTCCACATTCCTAAAGAAGCTACATGAGTGATCAGAGTCCTGAAACACCTGAAAGCTTTGCACCAGTCTGATGGTTAAATAAGCTAAATAACATATTTACATAAGTAATGTATTTGTTGTACAGCTCATATGTCTATTTATTCAATAATTTAGCAGCAAAGACTTTCTTCATTTGAAACATTGCTTATTTTGTTTATATACAGTTTTCGATTTAAATGTGACTAATCATATTAAATTAATAATAAGCCCTGCAATTAACTCATGCACTATATATATATATATATATATATATATATATATATATATATATATATATATATATATATATATACATATATATATATATATATACAGTACAGACCAAAAGTTTGGACACACCTTTTAATTCAATGAGTTTCCTTTATTTTCATGACTATTGACATTGTAGCTTCACACTGAAGGCATCAAAACTATGAATAACACATGTGGAAATATGCACTAAACAAAAAAGTGTAAAACAACTGAAAATACCCCTTATATTCTAGTTTCTTCAAAGTAGCAACCTTTTGCTGTGATTACTGCTTTGCACACACTCTGCATTTTCTTGATGAGCTTCAAGAGGTCGTCACCTGAAATGGTTTTCACTTCATAGGTCAACCTGCCCTGTCAGGTTAATAAGTGGGATTTATTGCCTTATAAATAGTCATGAAAATAAAGAAAACCCATTGAATGAGAAGGTGTGTCCAAACTTTTGGTCTGTACTGTATATATATATATATATATCAGTTTATGTATATATCTCTCATCATGTCGCTTGAGGTTGTCGTGGTGGGGGGCAGGCGAGCGAACGACCGGATGGGGGTGGAGGGGACGACATAGACCAGGGGACAACGTAAGTCCGGGGACCGATAGACCAAGGGGGGATATTTACGGCACCTTCGTTCGTCACACTAAGAAACTCATCTACCAGCCATGTACCGCCATGATGCGCTCCGCCACCCGTTTGTTGAGACCGGGATGATATGAAATTAATTGTGCGGTTCGTCCGTAAAGCTACACTAACACTGTAACCATCAACTACTCAGCCGCCCGCCGTCTTCAGTCCATCCGCTCACCTGTATAAATAATCCCGCAGCGCCTTTCCCGCCGTTCGCTGTCAACCAGCAGCTCCCGGAAGAGAAAGGCTGCAGTAATCCGGGCATCGCGCCAGTCATTTTAATCATGTCTACTGGTCCCCCAAAAACAATGAAAACCCGGGCATTATCATCAATCGATAAAATCCCCACGGGCTGAACTTGAAAATTGGACGTTATGCCGCTAACATTTGCATTCGTCACCAACTCGGAGAAGGAAGTCAGAACTACGCGTAACGCAAATAATGTTCCGGCCGGAACACGGTGCGCTAAATAATAAAAACATAAATTAACCAAGCTTCGAGGCAGATAAATTTTCCTCGAGTAATTTTAATAATCGAGGTACTCGAATCATTCCAGGAATCGTTTCAGTATATATGTATATTCAGCGTATATATATATATATATATATATATATACGTCTTTCCTATCCCCTTTGGTTCTGGAAACAAAAGTCTCTCCTCTCCAGCTTGTGTCTGGGTGGAAATCAAAGGGCATTAAACATTGAATATGCTGTCAAGAAGCAGAAGTCTCTCCATGCTGCTGATGATCGGGAAAGTAGGGCAGTGAGGAAAGAGGTATAGATGGAGGAGAGAAAGCACAGGAGGAGGAGAAGGAGATGCAGAATGGACACAGATAGGCAAAGATAAAAAATAGAGTGGTATAGTGCAAACTAAGGCAGATACGCTGAGATGTAAAAGCTCATTAATTATCACTGCACTAGATTGTGTTGTGTGTGAGACAGTAAAAATGTGTACATGTCGCAGTTACTCAAACCGAACTTAGTGAATATGTTTGTAGATTGTTATATTTATGAGGAACACATCATGGAGATAAATCTACAATTACTTCCAAACTACCTAGAATCACACTCTAATTCTTTGTATATCTGCTAATATTCACCAGAGATGTTTTATCTTCCTGGACTAATGCTATTTTTCATCTAAGTGATAGCATGCAAAAATTTATGACCACAGAAAGAGACTGAGTCAGCTGAAAGGTTTAAGTGGGGCTCCATCTCTGTCCTGTTACTATGCAGACTTGCGAGACGGAGCAGTCTCCTGTGCTGCCACTGGCCATCCTCTCACAGATCACATTCAAAGTCAAATTTGCTTAAATGGCGTGCTGGGAAGAAACCAGTGTTGCCGGAGCAGTATAACATATTTGCTGAAGACGAATATGTCCACATCAAAAGTCCTCTTCCACCTTGTGTGATAGGGGTTGTGTGTGTCCAGAGCCTGGAAAGTGTATGCAGTGGATTTCCACTGGTTTATCCCCTGAAATTATAAAATTACCTCAGATTTCTATATTCCATGTCTGACTACTGAACGTGAACAACCTACTGGATTTTATTACCCTGACTGCCAATAAAACTACTAAATATATTTATATTGCTAAATATAAAACTGTAGCAGCTTTTTTTGTATTTGAAGCACTTTGTTTATCAATATTACACATATTTTTGGATGAATAAAATTGGAATTCATGCATATTGAGTTGCTGTCACCCATATGTTGCTGCTTGATGTGAGTCATACATGCAAAGAATGAGAATGGTGTTGCTGCTGCGGTTCCCTTCTCTAACCCTGCGCTGTATATCTGGACTGTATGAAGTCCAGATATGCAATAATTTAAGATTTATGTTAGAATTTTGTTACAAAGCCTATATTTGATACTGTCATGTCATTATGAAATATGTCAGAATACGTGTATATAATTTATTTTAAAAATCCCACAATGGCATTTACTACACCACACAAATTTGTCTGAATAAATACAAAATTAACATTTTGTACAATATGCAGATAGTCTAATGGAGCTATAAACAACAAATGCTGTGGGCTAGACACGTCTTTGGTAAGGGTTAGAAGGATTCTTCCAGCCTTACTTTCTAATCTTTACACCAAATCAAACAGTTCCAACATTGCAAAATCAACTCAAACTTAATCCCCTAAGGTTTCACAAAAGCAGAAATTAACAGTCTCTACGAGGAAGCAGACTTTATTTTTTACTTTCCTCAAATTTCAAGCAGCATAATTTTGTCTAGAGATGTATGTTCATGTAATATCACCTTGAACCAAAAACAAATCTATTTATTTATTTTTTGCTACATCTATATGAAAACCCTTCGAACATTTTAAGAGCAGCAACAGCCTTTCATTCTACGTTAAAGAAATAATAGAAGATTCTAGAGCCATAAAACCTATAAATACTGACACCAGACACATCATAACAGGCCAAAGCAGATAGCAAGTCTAATGGCAACAATTGTCTGCAAAAATGCCCTTTGTAGCCGCATCTTTCTTAAAAACAGAGTGTGAATACCATATTTGGTTGATGAGCTGTAATTTGGATCTGTAATATCTGATGCATTGAAGTTACACATGGGACTGAATGGAAATGTCATTTTTAGGAAGCATATCTCCTTATTGGCAACAGAAAAAGCAATACTCTTGCTACAAATCTCAACAATATTGTGTTGCATGGAAGTAAACAGGCGAGGAGTGCAGATTTCTTTTCAGCAACTAAAACAGTTTCTCTGTTGGAAACACGTAATCCCAGGAATATCAAACTACAGAAACCTTGGAGTTAAGGTAGGGACTCTGAACTAACCTGAAAGAGGAGGACATAATGTTTTGGTTTATGGTAGTGAGAAATAGCTTGAGCAGGGAGTAAACAGCCAGGCCACCAACTTAACAGGAGCTGTTGTTTTTGAACATAAAGTTAATCAGGTAAGAAATGTCTTTCTTTTAAAGTAGCTTGATATCATGGTGCTATTATGCTATATTATGGGAATACATTTTATTGGTAGGAACTTAACTGAAAAGTGGCTGCACATTAGGGTAGCAATGCTTGTTGCAACTAGAGAAAAAAATGAATGCGACCATCTGAATGCTGCCTGAGACAGATAAAAAGCTATATGAAGCTTTTAAATCCATCCACAGAGTGCCTGAATGTTAGGTGGTAAACTATTGCTCTCATAAAACATTTTCTTTGACTTCCTCCTACTCATAGGATACTCTTCCAAAACTCAAATTTGTGTTCTCAGCTGTCTTTTCTCTTTTTCTTCTTTCACAGTACTTTACATATTTTTATTTATTTATTTTGAAGTGAGGTGTTAATATATCTAAAGGGAGCTACAAGCCTGAAAGTAAAAGTTAGAAAAATTAGAATGTGTGCCCTTTAAGGCCTAAGCTCTAGGTCTTATGTGTCTTCATCGACCTCAGAAACCAAACATAACCAAGATGTGAGCATGAGAACTAAAAATGTAACTTCTATTAGCACTTGTGTCTTTAAGTACACAGCTGGATTAATAACCCAGAGAATATGAAAAACATATTTGCACTATGAAGCAAATAGTCAAAACTTGCTAATCCATTGACAAACCAATGTTAATAGAAGACAGACAGCCACTAGCAGACTGTTTTGTTCCACACAACACATTTTTCCATGAATGTGACAGACAAACAGTTTGAGTGCCATCTAAACACAGCCTGCTGCCTTGTGGGGGATTAATCCAAGTTAGGACCATATTGACTGCCTTGAATCTTGATACTCTTCACAATCAGGTGGGGAAACTTTACTGCCACTGACACTGAATTTCAATTTTATATTGAGTCTTACATGGCTATGGATGCATAAAAGCGTATAAAAATCAATGTAATGCCTCGATTAAAGCAGTCTGGTAAAGTTCCAGTAAGTGGAACTAAATATTTACAAACAACTTACATGAACTCATTCTGCTACTATGAAAGAGGATTTTTTTTTTTTTTTCCCTTCAAAATGTTTTGAAATACAGGGAATTTGACTAGCAACATAAGTTGAAGTTGCAAACCTTACATTTAGTGTTACACAGACCAACTCAGTTGAAACTCTTTGCTGTTTGGGAAACTTCAAACCATTTCTTATCTATGCTAAATCCCAAATCGATATCTACACTATTGCAAAGTATGTTGAAAAAAATAACAAAATAAAATTACCTTCACTACTTGCTCTGTAAAAATATTCTTTCAAGACAAAATAGAATAACCCCAACATGTCTATTTTCTAAGTGGAACTTCCTGTTCTTAATTTGTGTAAGTTATGTTTAACTGAGAAGATGGGTGGATATTTGATGATTCTCCTTCTAATAATCCAATAAATGACAAATAAAAAGACATATAAAACTCCTTGTTAAAAATGTATGTGGGAAATCATATGAACATTTGTGAACTAACTTGAATTTTATTCATGCTATCGTTGTCACTGTACACAAAATGTACACAATGTGATGAACTGCTTGAATGCCAATAAATGTTTGTCAATTATTAAAATACTACAATTCAGGCTCTGTATTCCTGTCATGGATTTGGTGAAACTAGTAAATAAAGAATAAAAAAGTTTCAGAAGGTAAAGTTGGCCAAGTAATTTAGAAATTACAAGCAAGTTGTTTTGTTGCCAGAAACAGCAGTAATTTGTTTTTAAAATAGACCTCATTGTATCTTTCCTAGCCGCTGAATGGACTACTCATTTTTTTTTTTTTTTTATTAACCCAAAGCAGAAAGAAATTAATGTTCTCTTATTTCTTGATGATTGAAAATCACATAATTTGTATGCCATTCAACTGTCAAATTGTCTCATATTCTCATATTGAATTTGCAGCTGTAATTGCTCTAATGTTAACAAAATTTGAACTGATTCTGCGAGCTGGAATGGGAGAAAGACTGTACACCTGGTCTGGACTGTTTGTCTATAAACTCTCTTGGATTAGGTCATTCATACAGCTTTCACTGCCGTTACGTGTTCAACCGTCACCACATGCTTTCTCATGATGAGGGATTGCTGCAAATTTAGGTACAACTGAACTGATTATATGACTGGATTTTTCTTTTGAATGAAGTGGATTCATTTGAAATGAATTTTGAATTGAACCTGCCTTTCTTCAAGTTGATTTCTTTTTTAAAATATAAAATTATTATCAGCAGATATAGCATAGAAATGAGATTTTCGTGCATTCAAGATTCAGAAAACTGGGGCAGTAGAAAGCAGCTGCTTCGTGATAACTGCACTATGTGGCTTGACTAACTGAACAATCTACTCCACAAATCAATATTATGGGACTTTCTAAAATCAACAAGTGTTGTAGACAGACATTTGTTTGAGTTGCTGATAAGAGAGAAGATCGCTGTGCTGTAGAGATCTTAAAAGTATTGCAGGAAAAATATATAAAGTCTAGCAATTTATTTGCATGTGAGCGTGAGTTCCCTTCACCACCACAGCCCCATCCATCCAGATCTGAAGCAAAGTCTCAACGGAGCAAACACTGATGAAGACATGGCTGCCTCACTGCCACATATGCCCCTGTGTGACGGCTTCACATCTGAAGGAGGGCTGCTCATAAGTCTACAGTCGCTCTTGGCCCACAATGCTCAGTTTTGCCCCAGATTATGATGTGCTACAGCAGAGGAGGAAACTGGTGCACAGGATTGGACACTGATCGTCTACAATCTACACGAGAAAGGCTGGAGGGACTGCAGAGAACATAAATAATACGTAGCCGGGGTACAGAACGCGCTGTTACAATGCATTGCAATGAGTCTCTCACCGCTGCCAATCCCGCTTTTTTTCCCTTTTTTTTTTTTTATTTTATAGGTCCACGGCTGCAAATATCTACTGTTGTTAGGCTATTTGTGGCGATCTGGTAGTGATAAGTTTGTATACCCAGCAACATGTATTTGGGTTCGTTACCGATGGTGTGTCGGTGCCGCTGCATGTGGGAAGGGTTTGGCGCACGGGGAGACGCCTGAGAAAATCTCTTTCCTCGCTCACACACAATCACATACCGTAGACAAAACACGCGCAGAGGCACGCGCGCGCACACACACACACACACACACAACATTTGCTCATCTTTGTTGTTTTTGTTTTTTGTTTGTAAAAAAAGACAACTGATCCGTAAAACTTCACATATTCACTCCACGCCGGGGCCTTCGAGCGGCGGAGAGCGGCGCCAGAACATGCTTCAGGTGTGCGCTACCCGCAGTGATGGTGAGCCAATGCAGCGGCAACACACGCCCCTCCGCTCCGTTCGCGCTGCCAGCCTCAGAGAGCGCACACACACGCACACGCACACGCACACACACACAGCGAGAGAGAGAGAGAGAGACTCCCCACTGATCGTCGACGGCTAACACACACAAGCACACACGAGTCTGAACCGCCAAATGAATGAGCAGTCAACCCATCCTGCGCAATGAAAATGCTTATCTATGTTACTTTATGGTGGGATGCGAACAGCAGCCGTGTGACACATTTTAATTTGGGGGGAGGAGGTGGGGGTGGAATGCATGGCCGCGTATGCGTGCGTGCAGCTGGGTTAAAAAAAAAAAAAAAAAAAAATTATATATATATATATAGGTGGGCGCCCTTCGCGGCATGAAGGGACGCATGTGATGTGAATGAATAAAATCATGACATAAAGAAGATTAAAAAATTTTTGTTGTTCTTTTATGGATGGAGGTCGCGGCTACAGACTTCTTGTGGTGGTCTACTTACGCACTGCCTCCTTTTTGGGGTCCAGGGCATTGGCAGTCTGCTGGATCTGGCCTATTTTGTTCTGAAGGACCCAGACACGCTGGTTGGTGCTCATGATGTCGTTCTCTAGCTCCTGAAATAAGGAGCACGCATGCCGTGCCAGGTCGGACAGCTGTCGCAAGGTCCGCGAGAGAACCACATGACTGATGGCACACAGGTCCTCGAAAAGCAGACCTTCATCGTTGGGGATCTGGTGTCTGCACAGAAGCTGCGGCTCCACAATCCTTTTGGCGAATGGCATTTTGTTCGCCAAAAATAACAGAGACTGCGAGCCAAGTGTATATCCCCACTGCCTAGAAGAAAAAGGTAAAAACGGGGTAGAGACAACATCCAAATATATAAAATCCACTAGAAGCCCGATGAGGTTCAGGCCGACGGCGCGTTATCCCCGGGCGTCAATCCAAAGTTCCCAGGATCTCCTTGAGATCCTCCATCCTGCTGCTCGTTTCTGGGGATCACTCACACTCCCGCTCACACACATGCATGCACACCCCCACACATGCAGGACACAGCGCAGCCCAGGTCAGTGGTGTGAGGATGCGTGTTGAGTCTGCGATCATGGGTTGCCTCCGTGCCGCGTCAATTCAGCCAGAGCGCAAAGGAGGAGACGCTGAGGCATTTCAAAATAAGACTCACGGTCGGGTGGAGAAAAGGAGAAATGTGGCTGCAAAAAAAAAAAAAAAAGTTTTTTAAATTGTACAATATAAAACATCCGCATGAGTAGCATTTCTAACGTGATTATATTGTGCCAAACAATTATTTTATTTCGGTCATTCTGTAAACGTGTAACCTTTATTTTTTAGGCTCCTTTCTTCCTTTCCGATGACATTCTGGTTATTTTTCAGGTTATTGACGCAGCTTGTATCCGTGGCCTGAAGAGCGTTCAGACAGTGAAGATGAGAGTTGACTGAGGTAAAACACGGAGGTGTGGATATCTGTGGACAGGGAACGGTCACAGGGCTTCATCCCTACAAGCACACTGTGATACAAATACCTCTAATCAGGAAGAATACCTGCTGATTTGGACTGGACTGTTTTATTATTTAAAAAAAAAAAAAACAGAAAGAAAAATTCTCAGTAAGATTAATAAATTGATTGTCAAAACTGACTTTTACCTTTTTTTTTTTTTTTAAAAAAAAAGATTTTTCTTGACATTAAGAAATTAGACTGAATATGAATCAATTCCATCAGAACAATACACTCACCGGCCACTTTATTAGACATAGCTGTCAATTCTATTGACATAAGCACAAACAACAAGTCAGTCTATCACTAGACGCAATCTAGACATGGTAAAGATGACATGCAGTGTTCAAACTAAGCCTCAGCATTGCAATTAAATGACTTTGAGCATGGCATGGTTGATCTACTGGGACTTTCAGCCTCAACCTCTCTCTTTCTCTCTTTTTGTTTCTCTCTCTCAAATGTACGGAGTGGTCTGAAAAAGAGAACTCAAGGAGCAAAACCTTTAAGATATTTTGTTGATGCTAGAGTTCAGGTGATAATCATTTGAGAGGAGAGAAAGGCAACACTAGCCCAGATGTCTGCTTGTTAAAACCAAAGTGAGTAATGCCACACTTGATGACCATGCCATGGCAACGCTATGAACAAAAAAACTGAAGCCATTCCTGCAGGCTGACTGAAACTGGATGACAACAGAGGGGGGAATTGTCAGGTGGTGTTGAGCTACAACATATTATCACTCATTTGATTGTGGTATGATGAACCAGGGACGCACTTAGAAGATCCAGGGCCCTCAATTACTGTAGTGCAGTGCTTCTCAATTCCGGTCCTCAGGCCCCCCCTGCTCTGCATGTTTTAGCTGTGCCTCTATTCCAGAACAGCTGGTTCAAATGATTGCATGACCATCAAGTGCTGCAGAAACCCATAGATGTTGATCACCCATAGATTCAATCCAGGTGTGTAGCAGAAGGGAAACACCTAAAACATGCAGGGCAGGGAGGCCTGAGGACCGGAATTGAGAAACGCTGCAGTGTAGTGTGAGACCGCTGATGGAGCGGTCTCACATAGAACATAGCCAGCACTTGTTGGAAATTCCTGCTCGGCTCCTTGGCTGCTATCCTGAACAGTTTCTGTCTTGTGTTTTCAAAGCTTCTAGGAACATCTAGTTTTTGTAATGTTACTGTTTTCTCACTTCTGCTCCAGTTATTGATGACCATCTTTAGGTATAAATAAGCCTGTGAAGGTCATTGTCTAATAACATCACTTTGATTCTTCTCTGCAAAATGTGACTTTACTGAACGATGCAAATACACAGTGACATACAACAGATAAAACATTGTTCTAAAATAACACAATGGAAAGCATGTCAGTTTCTCTTATCAGCAGCAAACAAGAGCAGAAAAGTTCACATGCAGCTTGCTGTCATTGCTGAGTTTTTTTTTCTGCTGAATGGGGTTTTCCAGGATACTAAGCCTGGTCATTGTCTGATTCATTTGCACTGATTAGCCTATAGCCTCTGGGCTCAGGCTGTATATAGACATGTCTGCAGTGAACTTGCAGTTACAGCAAATTTGAGACACTGCAGACCGACAGGAACTTGTCATTTACCTAACTGTGCTCTGGCTGAAAAGCAAATGTTCAGCTGCAAATCATTCAGATGTATCTGGAAAAAATGAAAAAAAGTACCTGGAGGAATCCTTAGAACCCCTACATTAGTTCAGCAATCCATCACAACTGCTTGGCATGGAGATTTGCTTAGTTAAGTAAAGATGTTTGATCTATTAATGTTAAGAGACTCTTCCCTTAGGTGGCTGTGTGATTATTTTTATTACTTTAAAAACAAAAAAAAACTATTTTAAACCACATTTTTTGTAGTAGAAAATGGTTGTTCTTTTATTTATATATGATGCTGTAAGTTTATTCTTTGGCAGAATTACATTTCATATTTTTATATACTACTACTACTACTACTAATAATAATAATAAGCTAGTGCTTTATAGTCATGTTAATTTATGGTGTTGTACGGTGTAGTTGCTATACATATAATAAATGTAAGATTATATATGCATAAGGAGTGGGAATATTGATAAGTTTATACTTCCAGCCACTCCCTTGAAAATGTAAAACAAAAGTTTTGCCATCATGGTTTACGCTTTAAGTTTTTTGGGGTTTTTTTTAAACATATGAAAACATTTTCTTTTGTAATGTAATTTTATTTTCTCTATGCGTCAAGTGGCAACAGGTGTTCTAACTATCTGTTACTGTGCTACCCATCCATCCGTCCTACCTTGTGGTAATGCGCATGGGCACATCGATGCTACGTCACATACTGCTTACTCAGCAGATTTCTTATCGATACATCCTACCTGAGCACTAGCACCGACAGATAGACATAGCTATCTATCCGTGCTACGGTAGGAAAATCTGACGAGAAGCAGGTTTGCGCATGCGTGATTCAGTTCCAATGTGGACACAGAATGGGGTTCAGTTCAGTTCAGTTCAAGTCAAATTTATTTAATTAAGGACAGCACATTAAACAATGCTTCATGTAGGAAAAAACAGAGACACTGTTGTTTTGTGCACAGGTTTTCTAACCTGTGCACAAAATTCAGTTTTTGGTTGTATTTTTAATATCAAAAGTTATAAAATCCTGTCATGTACTCAGACACCTACCTTGAATTTCTGCTATAAACAAGAAATGTATATCATAATGTATATCAGAGAAAGCTAATTCTCCATAACAATGTAGGTCAGTATAAATCACTCTTCACGTATTTGTTTTTATTTTAGCCAGTTTTTCGTCTGGGAATCGAAAACTCTAAGATCAGTTTCCATTTGTATTCTTGAAGGTGGGGTCTCTGTGTGCAGGTGAGGTTTTCTGAATCAGGTTACTGTGGGACTGACCACCTGTCTGAGCTCGGGGAAGTGGGAGGGGTTCATGCCAGCGTGGGAATCCTGGCTCTTTTTAGAGAACCGGCTCTTTTGGCTCGGATCACTAAAAAGAGTCGGCTCATTCGGCTCCAAAGCGGCTCTTCAGTTTTTTTTGGTTCCTTAATTTATTATCCAACAGAAAAACGTTGCAAAATGTATGAGAGCTCATAGTTCGAAATGACTTTATTCAACAGCTCTTCTTCTGGGTCAGCGTAAAGTGAAATATGCATTTTGAGTTTTAAAATAACATATGAATTTGTTATTTGGCTTTTGATGTTCATTTACAGATTTACCTGTGGAAAATTGATGGAATAGGAGCTTTTAATTCAGAAATCTTCCTATTTTGTCTGAAACTTGTGTTTGTATTGAACCAGCAGTCAGAAGACATGCTTCTTTTACATGACAGTTTACTGCTCTAAAGTAATGGGTATTAAATGTTTTCTTCTCTGAAAAACACACCAGCAATAAATCTCAGGCTCTGAAAGGAGTGAAGGGATTATTTAAATCCACAAGGGGGCGTCCTGAACTGTCTTACACTAACGACTGAGCATAAACGAGAATTAATGAAAGAGAAAACATAACAACCGGTCAACTGAACCAGGAGAACTTTCCATGTTTGTGGAAATGAAAAGGAGAGGGAGAAAGATTAGGCGATGGCAGCATCATGTCAGTCAAATGTTCCTTTTCTAGTAAACAACCACAGCTAATCAACGCCAGACCAGGTGTAGCTTCTGTGGAGAGAAAAATAACTGAGAAAACAAAAAACTTAAACTTTTTAGTTAGAAAAGGTTTAGTTTCTATCTAAACTAATTAGGCAATTAGTTTAGTTAGAAACACCAGAGCGCCACCTTCCGGCCTCTCTCCAGATCAGTTCAGTTCAGATAAGGGAACTGTTTCTGGCTTTGTTTTTCCCCTCCGTGGGCTGCCACCTTATCGTGGTGGAGGGGTTTGAGTGTCCCAGTGATCCTACGGCTGTTGGAGGCTTCATGGCTCTATTTGGGTCGGGTCTGCTGGGGGAAACGGGTCCTAGGTGAGGGATAGGACCAAGAGCAGCCCAAAGATCGCTTAGAAATATAAACACAGAATGTTCCTATTTAGAGATTGCGATATAGACAGGGTTCCCGCTTACAACCAGAGCTATAGACAGAAGTCAGACTTTCTCCCAGTGTTTTATCAGCCTGGCGGGCCACCAGGGTTTATCCCCCCCACCAGGCTTTATGTTTCCCTCACCAGGTTATGGGTTGTTAATTTAAAAGGGGATTTTTTTTTCTCCACCAGTGAAAAAGACAGTGTAAAGACAGATTAACATAAAGGTTTATAGTTGAGACATTGAACTGACTGGGGAGTTCTGAGTTTTGATGCCTGATCCTGCAACTCAGAGTTTCTGTAACTTGACATTTTTTAACCCAAACACGCAGCAGACCATTGATGGACGACTCCAGCAGCTCTTCCACCGGGCTCAGCAGGTTTTCTGGAGAAAACCCTGAAAGCTTTCACAGGTGATTGTTCTCCATTTTGACTTGAAACTTTCTCAGCAATCTTTCTTAAGGAATGCTGCAGGTATTCTGCTGTTTATTTAAGTGATATTTAATAATGAGTTTTTGAAAAGTGATTTCATTCTTGAGTCGCTAAAGGGTTTGACTTGGAACCTGCACCTGTCCTGTTGTCACCTTCCCAACTTCAGTTTCCATTTACATGATTTGTAAATGCTCTGTTTTTACCAAAAACTGGATGAACAAAGTCATCAATCTGGTGTTTTGTAAACAAATTTGTTCTTTTAAAAAAAGGTTTAGCTGAGACCAGAGACTTCATAATTCCTTTTATTTTATAGTTTCTGTTTATTTATTTAGGATATTTTAAATGTCTTGCACTTGAAGTGGAAGACATTTAGAGAATTTAAAGTTTGAGAACGAAGAGGACTTCTTCCCTTCGACTCAGCAGCTTCTTTCTTTTCAGTTGGGTTTTTATTTTCCATCACAACAACATAATACATGTTGATGAAAATAATTAATCTCTGATTTTCTGTTTCTCCTTTTTATTTGCGTCTGAGCAGGGAGGGTTTGAGTCGCTACGTCACACTCAAAGAGAGAGGAGAGGCAGTGTGTTTCTCCTGCTGGGCAGATCTGAAAAGAAAGTGAGGATTTAACTCTACCTTTCTGATGAGAAGCTGCTTTTAGACCCAGATGAACTCCATACATCCATCCTGGTTTCCTTCATTCATCCAACCTGGTTCCCTTTAGTTGATGTTATCATCACACAATAACTTGCAAATAAGTATTGACAAAGCTCAATGTAATTTTCACAGGTGGTGGAACATTGTCAACAGCTGCTGAAAGTAACTAAAGAAGTTACTTTTAATGTAACGTAGTTACTTTCCAAATCAAGTAATCAATAATCTAACAAAGTTACTTTTTCAAGTAGTACTCAGTAATCCGATTAAAGTTACTTTTTCCAAAGTAACTATGCCATCACTGGCTGTGGATTAGTATTGGTATTGGTAATTTCACTTCACTGTTAATCGAACATTTCCTAGCAAAGAAATCAAAATATCCTTGATTAAAAGCTCGTTCATGCTGGGCATGTTGGTTAATGAACTTTGGTCTCATTGCTGATTTCTTATCGGTATTTATAACTTACAGTATCATTAATGTTTCATCCTGAAAATCCATTGCGGCTGATAAGGATATTTGTAAATCATTTTTTTCTTTTCTTAATATTTTTCTCCCCAAATTGTTCACCACAAACAGAATTAGTGGGGCTGCACAGTGGCACAGTTGGTAGCACTGTTGCCTTGCAGCAAGAAGGTCCTGGGTTCGATTCCCAGCCCGGGGTCTTTCTGCATGCGGGGGTTCTCTCCGGGTACTCCGGCTTCCTCCCACAGTCCAAAAATATGACTGTCAGGTTAATCGGTCTCTCTAAATTCTCCCTAGTTGTGAATGTGTGTGTGCATGGTTGTTGGTCCTGTATGTTTCTGTGTTGCCCTGCGACAGACTGGCGACCTGTCCAGGATGAACCCCGCCTCTCGCCCGGAACGTTAGCTGGAGATAGACACCAGCAACCCTCCCAACCCCACTAGGGACAAGGGTGTACAGAAATGGATGGAAACAGAATTAGTGAATATTTACCCATTTATTACAAGCATTTTCAAAATCTACTTAAACCAAACATGTAAAACCAACTCAGTAAGTTAAACACACAAATCTCAGTCCTAAAACCATTACGTAAACATCATAAAATATTTAAATACCTTAAATGATAACACATTTCTTAATCTAGCATGTTTAATTAAAAAAAAAGTTGTTTATACTGATAATTTTCTTCCTTATTCTGGCTCCTGTTTATAAGATGCATTGTTTGATTTAAAAATACACATGACATTTATTTACACTTATTTTTTATTCCCAGTATTAGCAGGTTTTTATAAATCCTGCTTTCGATCTTGAAGGTACACAACAGGATTCTGTGCCAAAACATTTTGATTCATCATGCTGACAGGCTGAAACGTGACACTTTATTAAGAGATATCATTTCATGTTAAACCGGCAAAGTCTTCCAGAATGAGATATCTGTTTTGAATCTGATAAAGCATCGAAGTATGATACAGACTTCAGCACGGTGGCGTTGAATGATCCCTTAAGACATCATATCTGTAAATGAAAACTGATACACCCTCTGTTGTTGCTCTGCTGTCCAAAGGCCAAGGCAGCTCAGCAGGTTAATAAAAGTGAGCTCCCTTCTCAGAGTCATATAGTGTGCGTGGATGAAGAAGCCAAGATGTCCGCCGGGATTCTTGTAGTGTTTCTGGCCGTGTCTTCGGCTGTTTCTCTGGTGACTGCCGACGTGGAGTCTGAGGCCAGGGCGTTCCTGGAGAGGTTTGACCAGAATGCCAGTGAGAAGATGTACAAGTACTCACTGGCATCATGGGCCTACAACACCGACATCACTCAGGAGAACTTGGACAAAGAGGTACGTCCTTGAATGCTTCTACAGACTCATTTGTCATGTTGTTTCTAAACAGTATGTTTGAAAGTTGCTGATTAATATCTGTTGTTGTGCCACGCAGTCAGAGCTGGGGCAAATTTGGAGCACTTTCTACACCCAGATCTCAGAAGAATCCCGCAATTATCCCATCGACCAAATAAATGACCCGGTGATTAAATTACAGCTCATCTCTTTACAAGACAAAGGCTCTGGTGCTCTGTCTGCGGACAAAGCTTCACATGTAAGACTTTTTGCTCAAACACTCCCAGTTCTTTCACATTTGTGAAAACAATATCTTTCTGATATTTATATTATGTTTTTTTGTGAAATGTTTCCTTCAGCTCAATAAGGTCATGGGCGAGATGAGTACGATCTACAGCACCGCAACAGTTTGCCTGAAAGATGACCCCCTTAACTGCCAGACTTTGGAGCCAGGTACAGTCTGTTATTTATAAAAAGCTTCCTGGTCCTGACAAAGGCAGATATTGCAGTTATAAATTAACAAAATTTCCCAGAATCAGAAGATACTGAAAACTGTAATCCACATGTGCAATCTTTACTCCTACAGTTGATCATAACAGTTATTTAAATAATGAAGCATCTTTTGTTTTCGGCTATGTTTTAAAGTGACTTAGTCTCACCTGAAATAATAGCACCCAGTTGTTTGGTATGTGAATTGAATGTTGCTATAATAAACATGTCCTGTTACAGTAAAACAGCTCATGATGAAAGGCGTTATATACATAATCCTAGAACAAACTGCATCACGCCCTACTTTCTCAGCCACTGAAAACTGTTATTTTCCTCTTGTGTAAATGTTTCCTGTGTATTTTCCCTTTGTGAGAATGTTTCCTTTGTGTTTTATTTAACAGTTAATTTGCATTCCTTCGTATTTCTGCTTTTGTCTACACAATATCTGATGTCTCTCGTCCAATACTGTCATCTCTTTCTCTTCTTTGTCTCCATCTTCTCATCTGACCGATCACTTCCTGGACAAGTTGATCATTTAGTTACTGAGTTCAGTAAATGTGAAAGTTTAAACACGTCTGTTAAAATGCCAGATTTTTTGTTTGTTTTTTTATGAAACTAGGCCAATATACAAAATTTTATAGTTTCTTCCCTCCTCTACATAACATGCTAAACAAAATAGAAAAAATCACCCTATATCTTTTATGTAAACAAAAGAAAATAATGTGGCTGTATTGGTATTTTCATCCATTCATTAATTATAAAGAACCAGTGAGCACAGCACGTCTTTACTTCGCCATATTTGTTCCATGTTTGTCCATTCTTCTTCTAAAATTTTGTGTTTTGGGGGTGAATTTACATTTTGCTGGACTTCTTTTTCGGAACCATTAAAAATTTGACAAATAAATGGGTCATGAGAACAGATTTTTTTTCCTGTCTCTGATTTGTCTCTTTTTCTGTGTGCAGGCCTGGAGTATGTGATGTCCAACAGCCGAGACTACGAAGAGCGTCTCCACGTGTGGGAGGGCTGGAGGAGAGAGGTGGGGAAAAGGATGAGGCCTCTGTACGAAGACTATGTGGATCTGAAGAATGAAGCTGCCAAACTTAATGGTAAATGATGATCTGGGAGAAAACATGAAACAAAAAAAAAGTTATATGCAATGTTTTTATTGTGTTGATGTTGGAAAAGCTTCAGGATCTGAACTGAAAACAATTAAACTTCTGTGATGGAATAAAACTGCTGAACTCACTGTAAGTTAGAGAAGATAAAATGAAATCAGACAAGAACAGGAAGAGCTGACAACATTGTATGCGATGACTTTGTGTTTGCTTCTGACCAGCTGGTCCTCACTGAGGCCCAATGTATTACTCAAACAGCCAGCCTGAGTTTGAACTTAAACTTTTTCCGTTTCTTTTCATTCACAAATCTGCAGGTTTTGAAGACTATGGAGCTTATTGGAGATACAATTATGAGACCCTCGATGAAGACGTTCCTTACAAGTATACCAGAAAACAGCTGATGGAAGATGTTCGCTCAATATACAAAGAGGTACACAGTGCATCGATAACAATGAGAATGAGGTCCCGTTGACAATGTCACAACATGAAGAAACTTGTGGTTGTAATTGCCATATTTTTTTGTAGATCATGCCTTTATACACAGAGCTGCATACCTATGTAAGATCCAGGCTTATGGAGGTCTACCCAGGATACATTGACTCACAGGGACCCCTGCCCGCCCACCTCCTTGGTACGTTAAAGTATTAGTTATGAACCCATAATCAAGTGTAGTCTAAGTATCCTGACTGATGAACCATTTTTTAGAGTCACAAAATAGACACTACTATTGGTCACATCCACACACTACAAACAAAATGTTAAAAATACTAAAACATTTTTTTTACAGTGCACTAAAATACAGTATGTGTGTATCAATATTTTTCAGAGTAACACTATTCCCACAATTAAATTTTTTTTTTATGCAATAATGTGTTTTTAAAGACGATAACATTTCCCTATAATTTGGGACATTTAGTTCAGTGTGAGAAACCCAAAGACACCAAAACAAAACAAAAAAACATTCCTTTTTTTCATTGTTCTGTTTAAAGTCTTTTATTAACATGGAGAAGTTAATACACTTTTGAGTCTTGCATCCAAACATGTCAGAAATGTTTAAGTTATATAATTGTTTCCAATACGGGATTGAAGTACACTGATAAAAGTCTAAGAGTTCACCGGATATGTAATCGGCTGCATAGGGCTCCCACAACAAGCAAAGGACCAACAAGCAGAACGTAAGGATCGTTTCAAAGTCTGCTCAACTAAGATGAACATCAGAAGCTCTCTAAAAAGTTTTATTTTTAGTAAAAAACAGTTTATGCCAAAAGGTCACTGTATAATCATATGAACTGATTTATGTTCCTCAAGATTCACACATCCATTTCTTGTCAATTATTCCCACTTTTCAGTCATTAAATATTATATTGCTTATATTAGAAGTGTAATACACAAACATTCACATATGGACAATTTAAAGAAGTGATAAGGCAAAATGTGAAGTTTGGTAATATTGTTTTAAATTTTGAATTAAATTTTGTTTTTGGACGCTAAATCCTTCAAACTGTAATTCAGAACTGAAGTTTGTCTCCCTCTGTTGGTCATGGTGTATCACGACTACTTTACTAAAAATCAAACATGAAACAGGTTGATTATTTTTTAAAAATGGTCTCAGTTTGAATTTCATTAATATAATAGTGTTCTGTTGTTGAAAGAACATATCAGGATCTACTTCAAATGTCTATAACAAAGAAGAAGAAAAAAAGAAAAACAATATTAGGATATTTATGTTTGCTGTTCAGGTGACATGTGGGGAAGATTCTGGACCAACTTGTATCCTCTGTCAGTCCCCTACCCTGAAAAACCAGACATTGATGTCAGCAGCACTATGGTGCAGCAGGTGCAGTGCCAGTATATGTAAAATTTAAATAAAAATACTCCAGTGTTTCTCAGCCACTCGTAAATTAAATACATAACATTCTCTTCATATAGTGAATATCTTCTTGAATTTCAGGGTTGGGATGAAATGCGTTTTTTTAAGGAAGCAGAAAAGTTCTTTATGTCTGTGGGACTCTACAAGATGTTTGACAACTTCTGGACTAACTCCATGTTGGTGAAGCCCGATGATGGACGGAAGGTGGTCTGCCACCCCACCGCCTGGGACATGGGAAACAGAGAGGACTTCAGGTGGGATGAAGTCAAGAACATGCTCATACTCACACACATTCACACAGACCTAAGTCCCAATCTTACTTTCTATCATCTTATTTTTAACAGCATTGAAAATACAAAAGTAGTTGAGAAAGTGATAATTGTTGACTCACTCTTTCCTGCTGATAAAGACAATCAAAGTCTGGATTGTAAAATATCAGTTCAGATTATTACCCCAGCAATTCACAGTGATAACATTTGCATAAGCGTAAAATATTATATTTTATGACTCTACTTGTATCTGTCTGGGTAAATATTACTGAAGGAAATCTCACCATAAAAATGACTGTGTTTATCAGACTGAGCCAGTCGTGTTATTGCTCCAGATTGTTTTATTGCTCCAGATATAAATGCATCACCCTGCGTAACTGCTGACATCCACACTTCTGCTGCTGCGTCTCCAGGATAAAAATGTGCACCAAGGTCAACATGGACGACTTCCTCACCGTGCACCATGAGATGGGCCACAACCAGTACCAGATGGCTTACCGCAACCTGTCCTACCTCTTGAGGGACGGAGCTAACGAAGGTTTCCACGAGGCCGTCGGAGAAATCATGTCCCTCTCTGCTGCCACGCCCAAACACCTGCAGAGTCTGGGACTTCTCCCTAGTGACTTCATTTATGACAGTGGTATGTTCTGTATATGTTGACCCAGACACAAAATCAGCAGGGTTGTTTTTATTTTAAAAAAGCAAAAAACAGAGTTAGATATGTGAGAGCATTTTTTTTTTTTAGTAAATTAAACCCCAGGAAGAAAAATCATCTCAATCTGCATTTCTTCTTTCTAAAATCTAATTTTATCCAGGTATTGAGGCACATGTCCTTGTAGTTGATAAAGAATTCAAGTTGGTGGAAACCTCAGAGACAAAACTTATTACTTTAGATATATTTAATAAAACTTAAGGTCCCCACAAAACCTCACATTAAATGAGTGTTTCCTATTGCCTCTAAAGAGTCCTTGTTAAAAATAGCTTCAGCAACACTGGAAGTGTCAGAATAACATGACCTGTCTGTGTGTGTGATATAATTTATGTGCATAAAGATTAATGAGAATATAGTGTTAAATCTTCCTTATTTTAGCAGTGAATCTATGTAAATCCACACAGATGCAACCTTAACAGAAATGTCTTTGTTTTGGTTTCTATGTAGAGTTTTCATGATCACCCAGTTCTTCCTATGAGCAAAAAGCTTTCATGTTGGCGTGTTTTGCCAGTCTACATCTTCCTTAGGTATGTGCATGGATGAGTGTCCGTCACGTGACCAGGGAGTTCCCTGACCACTGACCTCTGTAGATAGACAGCAGCCTCTCCACAAACCAACGCGGATTAGGCGCACACGGAAAATTAAAAGAAAGAAAATGACAGTTTCTGCCCTTCTTCCACTTTCTGCTCCGATTGTAGAAACTGAGATCAACTTCCTGCTGAAACAGGCTCTCACCATCGTGGCCACGCTGCCCTTCACCTACATGCTGGAGGAGTGGCGCTGGCAGGTGTTTGCAGGGAATATCTCCAAAGATGAATGGATGAAGCGCTGGTGGGAGATGAAGTAAGCCGAAATTATCGGGGCATCTGTCGGATGATGCTCTGCCTTTTGTTTGTTTTCTGAAACTGTTATAGTCCAAGGAAATATGTTAAACATGAAACACCTATTTTTGGTGTTGTGCAGTGAAGCACCTGCCTAGCTGCAGGTCTGTCGGTGTGCATTAGTGCTGATTCAGCGTTGTCCTAACAGGAGGGAGCTGGTGGGAGTTGTCGAGCCTGTCCCCAGAGACGAAACTTATTGTGACCCGCCTGCTCTGTTCCACGTATCTGGAGACTACTCCTTCATCAGGTTTGCTTCAAAGCTCCGCATAAAACAAATGAAGGCTTTACTTCGACTCTGTGTTTTCTTTCTATCCACTTTGTGGGCAGAGATGTTGTTGATTTAAGCATTTTCAAATCTTCCACCTGAAAATTAGCTTGTAACTTCAAAATGGAACTTGGTCTAAGTTTCAGCATATAAGAAATATTCTTTTTAACTTGTCCAAAAAAAGACCTGGTGTTCATCTCGTTTTGGGGAGGGAGGGCGTCATAACACACAGAAGAGAAAATAGCATGCTTTTATTTAAGATAAAAGTGTAACGCAGACTCAGTAAGTGTGTTTGTTCTTTTCCAGGTATTTTACAAGAACCATCTACCAGTTTCAGTTCCAGAAAGCGCTGTGTGACGCAGCTGGTCACACTGGTGACTTGTCCTCATGTGACATCACTGGTTCCAAGGAAGCAGGAACCAAGCTGAGGTATCTACTTCCTGTTTGTTGTTACCCCTGCTTGTTGTGCCCTGAGTAAAGCATTTATGTGCCACACATGTTTCAACACAAAGAAATTCTGAAATGATTAATGCTGCTTTTCTATAGAAACATGTTAGAACTGGGGAGTTCTGAGTCCTGGACCAGGGCTTTGGAAACAATAGCTGGAAATGCAAGAATGGATGCTGGTCCACTGCTGGACTACTTCAAGAAACTGTATGATTGGCTGAAAGAGAATAACCAGAAACACAACAGGGCTGTTGGCTGGAAGACAACAGTGGATCCCTGTGAGTAAAAACTAGATCGCCCTAGAAATTATTACTCTGTTTGCTGAAACAGAGTAAAGTTTTCAGAAAGAAAATGAAAATACTTGCCCATCTTTTGCTTTTTAGCACCTGCTTGCCCAATTGTGTCTTCTTTACTCATTTTTTTTAATGCAACATCTTCTCCCCTGGTTTGTTATTGATCCCAGATTCACATCTGTTGCATCTGTTCTGCAGGCTTTATGCTTGACTAAACCAACTTTTTAACAAGGAGAGCTTCAGTCTTTGTGACAAAGAAACATTTCAGGATGCATGAGTATAAAAGTGATAAGGAGAGGAGAAACACTGGACATGAACTTGTTTTGACTGATAAAATCTTTTCAAATCACATTAGTGACTAGAAAGTAGTTTACATAGAGATACTTAGTGTGACTGGAAAAATTTCAGCTATCAACCAGGTCAGTTGTATTACTAAACATACATGTATGGAAATGATCATAACTTTATAAGAAATCATGACTTTTTTTTCCTTTTTTTTTTTTTACAGATTCGCAATATGCCATTAAAGTAAGAATAAGTCTGAAAGCTGCTATGGGAGACGATGCTGTGAGTATTATCGTTTTGAGCTGCAACAAACACAAAGTCCACTCTGCTTCTCTCTCTCTTTCTTTATCTATCTCTCCCTGTATATGGCACATGTATGGTAATATAGTCCAAATATCCGTTTCAGTATTCCTGGAACGCCAATGAGATGTACCTCTTCAAGGCCAGCATTGCCTACGCCCTGAGGCAGTACTACAGCCAAAAGGACCAGAACCTCCCTTTCACGTCAGTATCCCGCTCCATCCTGGGGCTGTTTATCGAAGATAATTAACGCACCTTTTAAAACGTGGAGTCTGTGCTTTCTGTCGCTTACTCGGAGTGCTTTTCTATTCTTCCACTACTAGAGCAGAGAACATTCTCACTTATGAAGAAACACCCAGGATCTCCTTCTACATGGTGGCCACCAACCCAGGAAGCCCCTCTACGTACATTCACAAGTCTGACATGGAGGCAGCTGTCAGGTTAGCCACACAGACAGATGGATTTTCTTACAGTTAGGTAATTGAGTGGAAACACCACGAAGCTGGTTTACGCAGGGCTGAAACCAGGTATCAGTCTAACTTTCTTCCTGATATGTTGGCTGATTTCTTTAATCTTTTTCATGATACCTCACAAGGAAGCGGCATGTATCTGTTAATCTTGAATTTTATAAATTAACCTATCAGAGTAGACATAACCAGCTGGACCTTTCCATGTTCTTTAGAGATATATGAATCTTGCTGCATGCAAATGTCAAATTTTGAAGAAAGCACTAAAAAAGTCTACTAAAATGCTGAGTAAAATAAAGTTACATGTATTGTTATACACTGTAGGCAAATATCTGTTTGCCTACAATTGTAAAACACCATTTTTCAGAGACATTATGTAACACGCACATTTATCTATCAATCCAAGGTTATATCGGGGTCGAATCAACGAAGCCTTCCAATTGGACGACCATACACTCGAGTTCATAGGTATGGTACCGACGCTGGCCCCGCCTGTACAGCAGCCAGTGGAGGTGTGGCTGGTGGTGTTCGGTGTTGTCATGGGAGTCACAGCGTTGCTGGGTGTCTACCTCGTCATATCTGGTGTCAGGGCTCGCAAGAAGTGAGTGTTGCTTTCAGCAGGCCTCCATTACGGTGACCCGTAACTTTCATAGAGGTGAAACATTCTCTGCTTCTTCTGCTTGCAGGAAATCGTCAAAGCCACCTGCGGAGAATCCTTACAGCATAGATGTTGATGGGATTAGTAACACTGCCTATGAGGATACTAGGGACGAGCAAACTGGACTTTAAGGAGCCAAGGAAGTGAGAAAAGGTCTCACAAGTCAGTTCTGTGTGACTTTTCACAAACATTAAATGTAAATACATGTAAAGATTTCAGTATTGTAAAAATCCTCAGTGGCAAAATGAACGCAAAAACAAGACAGCAGGCTAAACCTCCAAAGACTTTAATATTTATTGACTTTCAATAATGACAATTATTCAGTAAGGATGTTGCATAACGTATTCTTAATTTTCTTTTAGTCTTTAAAGCAATTTCTGGTCCTGTGACATTTATATACGTTAACATAATGACGGAGTAAATATTGTTTTAAACATGATGCGAGTTTGTTAGGAAAATGTAATTCAGAGGGTTTTGTTTTTCTGCCAGTTTCCGTTCACACGGTTAAGCTAAACTTCACCTCATTCGTTTGATTTCAACACGTCTTCTTTCCATGTAACTTTGTACTCTAAAGAGTGTAACATTCTGCTTTCATTCTTGATCTAAATTATTGGTTGATGCAGAATATGTACAATTTGTTTGAGCATGTCATTTCAGTTTGTTTGTTTTTTTTTTGAAGTGCAAGGAATTTGGTTTCATTTAAATAAATTTGATAGCTATAATAGTAAAACAAGGTTTTATCCAATATTTTTGCTGCTACAACAAATTAAAATGGGGGAAAGTGCAACAAATGCTCCAATAAATTGCAGTATGCCAAAAATTATTCTTCAATTTTTGGAACACAATACAATTTATCAATGCAACAATGGTTGTCAACTCTGCTCTGATTGGTCAGACTCAATAAATCCTTCTTTGACAAAGTGTGCATATTTTTTGTGTAAATTGACATACTTCCATGAAAAGGCCATTCTGAAAAATATGAATATTTATAAGCTCAGTTTTTATGTCTCAGCTGGGAAAGATGTTAGAGCTGCAGTCGTGACATATAATAAAAAAAACAGGTCATATAGAAACATTACATTGGATTTCATAAGGACTTTTAAGATAGCATGAAATTATTTCAAATAAAACATCACACAAGGATGGGCTAACATATGATTAAAAGGGAAAACCACTCATTTATCATAAAAAATGTTGTTTGAAAGTCACTTTTTTCAGAATAATTTGAAATATTAATCATATAAAACAACAAAAAATGTTAAGCTTAGCAATAGTAAAACAACCGTATGACACTTGTCCACCAAGTCAGAGCTTCACACAGAGACCTTAGTATTTGTCACATAACTAGATGGGCTAAACAAAAAGAGCTTCTATCAGGACTCAACTTTTTATTTACAATGTGGCGGCCAAAAAGTGAGTATAAGCATGTAGAAAACAACCCCGTCTCACTTCTGAATGATAAAGAGGAATGACGAATCTCCCCTTTCTCCATCTGTCTCAGCCATTTCCACCAAATCAGTGTTGGCTACATGGATGAACCAGCCATTGTGGAGCGCAGATTCAAATTTCCGCTGTTTTGTGCGGTCAGCCATCATGTAGAAGACAAAGGAGAAGGTGCAGTCGTCATTCTTGGAGATCTGCCTCAGTCTCTGCTTTTCACACGTCTACGGGTACAAAACAAAAAAACTGCTATCAGTTTATTGAATTCAAGTTAGAAATAGAATTATTTGGCTTTGATGACATATTGCATTTATTGGCTTAACATCACATTGCTGTAACTGTTGTTGAAGCACAGCTACGGCGGAACTAGAAAGCCCTCAACAGATCTGCTTGAGAATAAATAATGAAGCATATTTATCTATCTACACATATTTAGATATATAAATATTTATACATCTTATAGTTTTTTTTTACTCAACCTAGAGAAGATGGAATACATTCTTCTACTGAATGTTTGAATGTGTTTTTTTGTTGTTTTTTTTTGCCACAAACATTTGCATAGGACATTAGTTCAAGGATTTCTCAAATTACAACAAATTCAGTTGAGAAATTTAGTAGTTTTTTTGTATGCAATGTCAAAACAGCACATCACAACCAAGAAATGGGACAGTCAGTACATCTGCTGAATTGCGTCACAGCAAGAATGTCAATAGTGTGGATCTCAGGTGAGGTTTTTCCCCATTTACTTCAGTTTCCACACAGAGTTCAGAAGCATGCATGCTAGGCTAGGCTATGGTTATTCCAAACTGACCTTATGAGTGAGTCTAATTAAACTGTGGCATACTGGTGCATGCATACAAACATAGGGAAAAATAGGGATATTGAGAAATGTCAAACTGTTTCCTTCTCTATTAATAGCCTAACAGTGACAGGAAAGATTATTTTGAGCCTGCAAAACAGTAATCTCCATTCACAGAGGAACAGGTCTCAGAAATCACTTTCTGGGATGAGATTCGTTCCTCTTGCTAGTTGCACAGAAAGTTATGAGTTGGTAAGCAATTTAAACATGTCAGCATAACTTGGTACAGACCCAGTTCTAACTTCACAGTGCATGGATAGTAGTTTTTCCAATTAAGACACAATTCAAATACTTTGTGACTGCTATGGGTTCAAAGCAAGATAAAAGTAGAGAAAATAGACCAAAAGCTGGCTAATGAAAGGCAGATTTTTTTTTTTGTCATTGTGGATTTAATAAATAATACAAACACCACTTCCTTCCCCTCCCTGAAACTGGGAGGTCCATTACTAGAAGGCAAACTTGTTGGCAACCTAGGGACACAGAAAAAAAGAAGAATGGTCTTCTACATAAAACAATAACACCATAAAGGAGGGATTCATCCCAAATCCAGAATTCACCTCTGATACGTTTTTAGTTATTGCTCACCTACCTTACTCAATACTCACTACAATATTCACTTCTACATTCCACCCCACGCAGTTTGTTTACATAAACGTGAATGGGCAAATTTAAATTATCAATTGAAATTATGACACGTTGAAAATAGGCTCACATCTGTAAAATTGTTTTAAATTAATAGGTTGACAATATTGTAACCCCTAGAAATAAAAATAACGTGAAGTTCAGCTCAAAAACACTTCATTTAAAACACACTAATTTTAATACTCAGTGAAACTTTTATGTTATCCATCCATTCATATGGCATCATCACTCCTCTCCAGCAGATGCCTCGCTTTGCAAACTAGAAGTATGTGTTGCAGAAAAAGCTCAGTAACATGACAGTCTATGGCTTTCTTCTGCTAAGAGATAAAACAAGATTATTGGAAACTAGCAAGTCTCTTATTTCAGAGAAGCAAAGACTACGATATAGCATGGTAAGGACTTACTCAGTGTAAGGTGTGTGGTTTTAATGTTTAAAACAAATGCATGGTTACCTGTGGATGTAATATACTCTTGTGCACATCATATTTGATTTTCTTGCTGTTTGGATGCATATTCATTGCTCTTACTTTTTACCCCAGCTCCATCCAGGGCTAAAGAGTGGAGACATGGTTCTTTTCCTAAATCATATTCGGTAATTTGAAGTTGAAAACTTTAATGCTCCAGTAGTGCGTCTCGCTTGCTAAATCCTAATGAAAAAAACCAAAACAAAAACAAAACATCTTCAAGTCAAAAAAATACATTGTTCCGTATAGTTTTACCTCTACCTGTAGGAGCACCCTATCTCCTTCCTTGCAGCACCTGAGAAAGCAATTGGAACCAGTGAGATTTAGGACCACTGCAATTCCTCTGAACGTCCTATCCATGGCATTCGACTTGTAATAGTAGATAGTGATCTTTTCTGAGGATGAAAGAAAAGCAAAGATGCATCACAAAAAGTAACATCAACTCCGGTTGCCAGTATTGGTGGGAAGCAGGTTGGTTGGAAGATGCATTGCTCTGAATGACAAACCTGGATTTGGTGAAGAGTAGACGGTCTTTTCCGAGCAGATAGTTCTGAGGTAGCGATGAGTGGGCACATGTTTTATCAAGACATCTGCCAGCTTTTCCTGCCTGAAACTTACATCTCCTCTGGGAACTGAAAGTGGCCGAGGAAACAGAGAACATTATCTTTGGTTCATTTGTTTTTTGTTGTTTTGTTTTGTTTTGTTTTCTTTGGTCTGTTAGAAAGTACCAAAATGATCCCATGTAATATGAAGGCAACAATATTTACATAAAATAACACCAAAGAAAAGCTGCTTCAAGATCATATGTGGACTAAACTTGTCTGCTGACACCTATCCTTTAATCATTCAGTACACATCATACATTTTTTACTTTAAAATTAAATATTTTAAACAGGACTAAATATATTGAATTTGGACACAAAGACAAAGCGAGAAGTAAAACCTTTGAACTCACCAAATGTCACTGCGCTGGATTCTGCCACCACCACGATGTCACTGACGGTGCATCCTGTCCCCTCACATTCTTCACAACCCCTGGTTCCCACCACAGCGATGCTGGTGTTCGTCATGTGAATTACAAGGAGCTCTCTGCTCTCCCCATTCTCCTTGCTCATATCTTGGCACACATTCCCCTTTAAATCTGTTGTCTCGTTTTTCTCTCCTTCGTTGGCACCTTCCTCCCTCGTCAACTCCCAGGAAAAACTCAGGACAGTGGACTCCTTGTCGTAGGGCTGCAAGGTGTCCTCATCTAGGGGCAGCTGCTCCTCCTTTTCAGACTGTTTTTCTCTCTTCTGCACTGACTGAGGAAACAAAAATGTCTTTCAGTGCAAATGCCCACAGACGTTCATCGCATTTAAAATGGTTCTTCATATCTTTGTGACACCACTCAGTCAGAGAAAGAATTTTGCTTTTTGTGCTATTTCCTAGCCCATTTTATAAAAAATCAGTACAAAGTAGGGCACAATGTCAATGTCATGTCATGGCAGGAAATGAGACATGGTTTGCAAAGGTTTTGACAAATAAAAATCTAAAACCATGGCATGCAGTTTCATTCAGCTTTGCCACATATTCTCCTTTGGCCTGGACGTTGACTGGACTACAGTATTCTATGATCTAAGCCAGAGGGTCTTAAGTTTGGTCCTTGAGAGCTTCCATCTATAAAATAAACTAAATTTGCTCTTGAGGACACTTTGGCAGCCCTGATCTAAACTGTACAGTTACAACTTTGGCTGCATCTTCAAGTGTATAATAGAGATAGGAAGGGGGATAAAAGTTTAGCCATGTATTTCCTTCCATTTTTCAGCTACCTGCTACTTTTTGTTGGTATGTCGAATAAAACCCAACAAAATAGATGGAATCTTCTGGCTCTAAGGTTACAAAATCCTAAAACATTTAAGGTTTACAAAGTACAGTTTTTTGTTTTGGAAAGTACTGTATGGGAGCCAATTGACATACCAGCAATGGATTTCCTTCGGCGATCATTTTGGCCAGCTCCTCAGGTTCTAAGTCTCGAAGATCAACCCCATTTATCTCCGTCAGCTTATCTCCTCTTTTGGAGAAAGTAGGGAAATGAAAAGGAAAAGTTCAAGAAATGAGATTATATTAGCAAAATATTTAGAAAGATTTGATAAGAAATCCCCGATTTAAAAGAAAAAATCTTTCAGACAACACTATTAACGCAGTTTAACAGAAAAATGAGCTGCAGATAAACTTTTAAATTTCCATCAGTTCTTTAAAGGGAATTAAAATATTCATGAATCAAAATGCTTTCCTTAAACAACTTCAAGAAATGGATTATTAGAAATCCTTCTAATAATCCATTATTATCATTATAAACTGACTCAATTCAATCAGAAATTATAATTTTAAGGAGACTCAAAATAATAGATGGGACTAATGAATTAAATACATCCATGTACTTTATTAAATGTACCCCGAAAAGACTCATTTTTAAATGGATTTTATTTTTAATTTTCCTTAAAAGTGAAACATGATAAAATACAAAATAATAATAATAATAATGTCACAACTGAAGCCTATTCCTGGCTCTTTCATTGATCATTGTTATGATATTAAGCCTCATGCGGTCATAAATCTCATGCAGAGCCATAAATGAATCCCACTTTCACTATGACCGAGAGCGAATCGTTGTCTCAAGCCAACGATTGTTTGATGTTTTCACATGAATCAAGCTGTTTGGAGAAAAGATTATAAATCATACCTTATGAACCTATCAGTTTTGGTTTGGTACTTCACCACTTCTTCAACTTCGTAGTGGTGCTTCCCCTCATGGAGTTGGTGTCGAATCAACACACTCCCCTTAACAGTGGAACCCTGTAATACATGAGCAAAAACAATCTTCAAATCTTTCAACTCAGTCACCAGTGTGAACAAATACAGCATAAAGATGTTCTGTATTAAGTTAACCTACATCCAGGTCCATGTTGGAGGCTGAGTCTCTGGCTGATGTTGTGGAAGATTGAAGGAAGCCGGTGGCGACAGCCGACTGTCAAAGCTTTGTCGTCTATTGAACTGCTGAGGACAAGGGGAAGCAGATATGGGGAGCCCCAGCAGTTGGAAAAGAGGAACTGATCTGTAAAGAGGAAGTAAAATTCGGCAAACGCTCACTGAAGAGGGGGTGTCGTGTGGAATTGGTTAAGAGAACAGAACTTATTAAATGAAGAACAGGGGTTGAATTGCAATAATAAAAAAACTATTTCATTAACCGCCGCCAGCAGAAGAGGTTCCTAAAGAAGTGAACTTATCACCCTCTTGAACACTGAACTGGAATGTGCTTATAACAAATAAAACAGAGAACAGAGAGGTTATTTTGCAAGCTCTCGAAATAACGTAACCGTAAGTCACCTTTAGAGAAACCAAAACAGAAAAGAAGAAATGAGAACATATCTTGTATCATCACAGATTGCATGAGAAATATTAAGGACATATTACTGTACTTCCTCTTTAGACTTTAGTCACTAAAGGTGATCTTAATAATTATTTCTATGCTTTATTCTATGGTCATTGCTCAAGCCAATCAAAAGTAGTCGGGAGTAGTTAACAAGGTACAACTTATAAAATCAGTGTGATAAAAGTATCACTACATAGATGCCATCTATAGCTATTCAATACTGCGGCGAAAGGCTATTGATAAAGTTATTGTTACACAAGATGCATGACTAAAATCAGTTTGCAGAGAAGCTTTCTGCCTCAAGGTGAATCAACTAAAGCAACTGATTGTAGTGATTTGGATTTTCCTTGTGTTTATTTAGTTTTCTGTGTTCTGTAGAGTCTCTGTGTTGTCCTGTCTGCCCCTTGATTGTTCCCAGCTGTGTCTCGTTACTGGATTACCCTCTGTGTATTTAATCCCACCTGTGTTCCTTGTTGCTCGTTGGAATAAGTTGTCTTGTCATTCTGCCTGGTTTATGTCTGTTGCTGCCATCCATTTGTATTTCCAGTTGCTACCAGTCGATGAGCCTTAGCCTTCTGCTCTCTCTGTGCTGCCTGGTTTATTGGACTTTGTACTTCTGGAATGAACATTAAAATCATCATTTCATTCCTTTAACCTGGGTCCGCTGCTTCTACCTCACCTCATCCAACTGCAAATCACGACACTGATTGATACATTCATTATATTTATGTACCGAAACTCATGCTCATTAAATAAAGTACTTTTTTTTTCATTAGTCTGTCAAAAAGATAATGTCTGTTCATCACAAACCACAAACCGAAATGAGAGGAATACATTTTAAAATGCATTTATTAATAAAATTACAATTTTCACCCTTTTAATATTGAACTGAGTTGTTTTATGGCATTTAGTCACTAAAGAAATCATTAATAGAACCATGATCACTCTAATATAGACCAGTGATCAATTAAATAAAAACCCAAGACATCAGCAAACAAACATCGCATCTGAATATTTGAAGCAGGTTTGAGTTGGAATGGAGAACAAATGCTGAGATTATTTATAGCAGATCAAAAGTATGTCTCTCTTATTGTAAGGCAATCAGTGCATAACTTGGATTCTATAAACACCTGTCTTAACTTTAGTAAAAGAACATTTTAGGTGTTCATGTTTGGAACAATTAGTCGGTATTAAGAGTGTAGTTTATGACTACAGTAAGTATTCCCTGACTGTCCAACAGAAAACTGGATTCACAGAATGTCATCAACTCTGATTGTGTGTAAGTCAATAGCAAAATAGTAATAGTAAAACAATAGCAGAACTTAAGTTTATAGTAATATTTCTCAGTTTAGTTCAAATCAGCTTGGCATGATTTCTTTCTATTTTTAATCAATGGACTTTTATGTGCAATGTGCTGGGACCACACTGATCCACATGCAATCAAGTTCTGCCTGTTTTTGCACCACATCCATCTTCTCATACACACTATTTTCCTCAATTAAAAGCATCATATATGGGATTTTCCTTACCAGTTCTTGTACTCCCTTCTGATTGGGAAATGTATCTATGCACTGTTGCAGCACCAAATCAACCGTGTCATGAAAACAGGGGTTGCAGTCTTTCAACCATGAAAGGAGATGAAGAACTTGAGGAAATTTGCATCATGTAAACTTTAAGGCCTCGGATGCATGATGCTTTTTAATGTTTTTTTTCTTCTTCTTCTTTGCCGGCAGTTGTTTAAGCTATTCTAAATAAAATATTTTAACATTTATGTTTGCATGTTAATGTGATGAATTAGACGGCAGATATTTCTTATAATGTTTTTTGATGTGTTGATACTGGAGAACTTGCATATGTTACTAAATTTATTCAAGCACACATTTACAGAAGTTAATTTGGGATTTCCCCGCTGAGCCAGGGAACTGCAAATGGGAGAAGATTGAATTACATGAGAGACACATGTTGCAAAACGTCAAGCCCACCACCGTCCGCTGCATAATGCCTGTCTTGAAGAAGCTCAAAAGTTTCCACCAAGCAGGTGAAAAGTGACAAGTCTGCCAGGTACTGCACTGAGATTCTGCATGTCGATGTTAATTTGTTGCATAATGGATTTTTTTTTCTGTCTTTTTCTGAAATTTGATCAGGGGGATTAAGTGGACAGATTGGATATTATTACTGAAAATAAATATGTGTTAATTTTAAACCACGTTGCTCGCTAATCGAAATAAACCACCAGTAACTCGGTGGGCTTCAGTTTGGGGAGATTTTATGACTCAGCTGATGAACTAGCTCTAAATGTTCAACTATTTTCCCTCATCTGGGTTCTAGCAACATAAGGAGTCTTGTCCTGTTGTCTGTTCCTGTCTTGGTTTCAGATAGACATGCTCGATGTGTTAATAATAGGAGGCGGCCCCCATGCCTTGACCTTGGCGAGCTTGCTCAACAGCCTTGACCCCGTTCAAGACTCTGACCGTGAAGATGACTCTCGTATCTCCAACCCCCATCTCTCGAACCTTGAGACATTCAAACACAAACGCTGTAATGAAAGAAGAAAGAGGAGGACAACAGCAGGTACAACATGTTTGCTTTAATTTATTAAAGAAGAATCAGGAACGTACATTTTTAGAACTTTAATAGAGTCGCAAACCTTGTCACAAGTTTTGATTTTCTTTAACAATCAACATTTATTCTCCAGCAAATAATGCAAAGGAAGGAGACAGATGCCACAATAAGATGAACTCTTTCTTAAGACAGCAATGCCAAACATCCCCCACAAAACGGCTCAATTTAACATTTTAATTAATAAATTGCCACTTTTTAATGAGTTATGTAGAAATGCTCACCTGCTGCCTGAAAAGTTTTTAATGACTTAGTTTGGTAAGAAGCTGAAAGAATCATTAATTAGACAAATTAGTGAAGAGAAAGAGAGAGACAAGTTAACCAAGTGAAAGAAATTGAGTGGGAAACTAAAAGACTAAACTAACTGAGGGAAACTAATGTGAGGAATGGCTGCACACACAATACCACAGACGCCAGGAAATTTCAGAATCGCTCAGAACACAACCCAGCTTTGTATAATTCAAACTACGGACCAAAAAGGTAAAATTAACATTCAGAAACAAGAATGAAAAACAAATCAGGAAATAGAAGGACACAAAGAATGTACAGAGGAACCAGATTACAAAGTTAAAACAGGAGCTGGTCAAAGATAAGAGGTAAACGAAAACTAAAGCCAACAGAACCTTAACCAAGACAAAACTCTAAAAGTTCAACTTGCAAATGTGCAAAGCCACCACAAAGTCCTTTGCACTACGACATGAGTATTTTCTATGATTCACTGGATCACCTTAGTCTCTGGGCAAAAGCTACACTTTCAAAAATAAAGAAGGTTTGTGTTCTTTATTCTCGAGGATCAGTGGCACCACATCATAGACCTGTGGAGTAACTGATAAAAGAAAAAAATAATTTGTATTAGTACATACTCTCTTCTCTCTGAGTTCCAGAAATTACCAGATGGTTCACGCTTCAGGTTCCCTTTTGTGAAAATCAACAGATTCGGTCAGTACTTTATTTCTAGCGCAATATCTCTGCTGAACACACAGCATAATAACAGGTTCTGGGTCGCCAGCGTGGTCGTAGCTCAAGGCATTTACTGATGTTGCTATGTTTTGAGACCATGTTGCTCAGAAACCAAGAAGAAGCTTGGCAGGTTATCCTTGTTGTATTTTCTAATTTAATTTACATAAACCTGGTGAATTATATTATGTTTTTTTTATATTTAACCAGGGGCTATTATTTACCTTGTTGCTAATTTTCTTTTATTACAGCACATGGGCAATGCATGGACGGCAATGCTTGTCCCTGACAAATAAAATATTTCGATGAAATAATTTTTTATGATTAAAAAAAGTTGTTTTCTCATATATTTATTTGTTGTCCCCCTTATTTTTATTTTTTTAATCGTAGCACAGAGTAAAATTCATTTGAAGGAAAAAAAACTCTGAAAATTTTTTTATTCAAGCTGGTATTTCCAAATAAATGACTACGTATGTTTACATGATGTGGATGCTTCAAATAATTGGATGAATTTAATTTGAACATGAGTATAACATGATTTGTGATATATGCTGTATTTTTGTTTTGTTTTTTTGAAGAACAAGTTGTACAAAAATGAAACAAACATCGGCTCAAATGCATACATCATTCATCTCTGCAGGACAGATGACTGAGGAGCAGGAAGAAAAGCCAACAATATCAGAAAGCAATGTTTGCACCCCACTCAGTGTCCTGGTGGTGGACACCTATGGAAAGTGGGCCGGTCTGTGGGAGAGCCAGTTCACAGCTCTGCACATCCCTCACCTGCGCTCTCACACACTGGTGCACACAGACCCTTTAAATAAGGTATTAACATAACTTCCCCTGAAGTGGAAATGAGGAATACAAATACAGCCTGTATGTTTTTTCATATGACAGAATGCGCTTCAGGAGTTCGTTCTCAAGTATGATCGTTCAGCAGAGCTTCACAGCCTTCCGGACCACGTTCAAATTCTGGATGAAAACGCGTTCTTCAATGACATGCGGCTTGGCAAGAAGGAAAGGAGACGTCTGAATGTCACGTCAACACTGAAGAAGAGTTTGTCCTTCAGCCTGCCGGGAACCAAACTGAGCGTGGATTTTTTTAAAGAACAGGTCGGAAAGATATTTTCCAAATAAAGATGTCTCTTAAAGTGACTTCTGTCTCTCTGAAGTAGCTTCACTTCATAAAATGTTGCAATCCTATTTGTTTTGAGGTACAACATTGCAAGGCATTATTTTATAAAATGATTATTTTATCCTATGAATTTCAGTGAGACTTTCTGAGTGTTGAAGGATTTCAAGACACAGATAGTTTTTGTTTTTTGTTAACATGCAGGTGAAGAGATACAAATTGGACAAAATTCTGCTGAAGGGAACAGTCGAACACATCATCCCAGTGACTGGGGACACAAAAGGAATGGGTGAAGAACAGGAAACCCAAAGAGAGAGTGAACAGGTGAAAGTTCACCCAAGAAAGAAGGTTGAACATTTCTGCGTTGAACTTCAAGACGGCAGCATCTTGAGAGCCCGGCAGGTTGTTTTGGCAACAGGTCCAACCCGTGTTCAAATGTCCAACATTCCCGAATGGGTAAAAAGCATTGAGGAAAGTTACCCAGAGGGGCGACTGCAACACACAGTTCATCTCATGCACAAGCCGCCAAACTCTAAGCAAAGACTCCAAGAAATGGATTGTCCAGGACAGGAGGAGACTTCATCCGGTCAAGGTAAGATAGATTTCTCCTTTCAATAGAGTGAACTCCAAGGGGGTTATAACTTTTACTCTCTAAATCTTCCTTTTTAAAAGCATTATTTTAAGCCCAGTGTTAAGCCTTGCTTTTACATGAAACCTTTAGATTTATTCTGAAGGTTGACACTGAAACTGATCTATGGAGTTCCTTCACAAGAATTGTATCACTATGTGTGTCCATTACATGTAGTATGTGAGGCAGGACAGAGAGTAATGGTAGTTGGTGGAGGTCTGACCAGCGCGCATGTCGTATCGATTGCCCTGCAGCAAGGGGCCGACCACGTCACATGGGTCATGAGAAAACACCTGCAGGTCTAGTGACCGCGTGAAACAGCATGTGGATCAACCAATAAAAGCAACACAGTGATGGCACATTTGATCTTCAAACATAGCCGTGTTCAACCTTTTTTCCGTAGCTGAAACAGTTTGATGTTGGCGACGTGGAGAGCCTGGTGGGCCGTTACTCCCACGTGGAGCACGGCATCAAGATGGATGGCCAGTCCTACCTGAGGCAGTTCTACAACGAACGCAGCCTTCACAAACGTCTGGCTATGATCCGGCAGGCGAGGAAAGGGGGCGCCATCACCCCAGAGGCATACATCCACCTGCAGCCATTTATACAGAGCGGACAGGTGGAGCTGAAGACATTCTGCCAGGTAGAGCAACCTGTAAATACAGATCTGTGACAACTTTGAATAAAACTGACTGTAAAATCAGAAAATGTGCAGAAGAACATCACAGCTTTTTCTGCTCATACTCACTGAACAAATTTGGTTAACTTTCACTTCGTTTTTTGCACAACAAATAGATGATAAGGCATACAGTACTTTCCTGTCATACATGCTTTATTTCTTTGATTCTTTGCTCTTTAAGTCATTCTAAAGCAAATGCTGCAGGGCTCACTGATTTCCTGCAGAGTGCTATTGGATTGGAAAATGTTTATGTGGCTGATAAATGAATGCCTGGATGAACATTACATTATAACAAGATGAGCAATCAGCTGACTTTGCCAGTTGAAGTCAATAGGTTTATTCATGAATTAAGGTTAACTTGAATTGGGCACCTGTACAGGTGAACGAGGCCAGCTGGTGCTACAGGTCACAATCCTGGAATCTGTCTCTCAGCACCAGAGACCACTGGACAGGGGACAGGATCTGGCTGGCCACCGGCTGCAAACTTGACGTCAAACAGGATCCACTGCTTTCTGACGTGATGAAGAATTTCCCAATCCAGGTGGGCTATGTTTCCAAACTAACTCTTGTGTTATAATTTTGGAATTTAGTCTCAATTGGACAAACCATTAAGTTTATTGATGTGCATCTGGGTTTTCCACTTTAAAGGTGATTGAGGGGTGGCCTTGTATACTGGAAAGCTTACAATGGACAGGAGGATGCCCACTCTACCTGATGGGACAGTACTCTGCTCTTCAGGTAGGCAAACATTTTTGTTGTATTTTACTAAGCAAATCTTGGTTTCTGACACAAATTGTAAAGTTTCTCTGAGTTCAAGAGCTTTCAGTCTTATATATTCCTTCACAGGTTGGTCCTCATGCTGTAAATCTAGCTGGTGGACAGGCTGCCAGCATGAGAATTGCCAAGAACATCCCGCATCATCAGATGCAGGACAGAGGACGGGATTCTGAAATGGGAAGAGGGAAATCCAAAACTGAAGAATATATCCAGCAGATGAAAGGACTTTTCTGGCTTTAGTGCTAACCGAACCCTTCAGATGCAACTGAGACTAATATCGCATAATAAAATAAGTGGTCTGAAAGTAAACCACCAAGCTTGCCCTCTCCTGTGCAGAAAAAGACTTACGGACTGAAATAACATGAAGAAAAAAGAAAAAAAATCAGAAGACCCTTTTGGATATGGTATGGCGAACTTCAGCTTGAGATGTTTTCAAATATATTGTTATTTTTAAAATATTTATTTATTTTACTTTTGTGCAATGTATGTGTTATTTAGATTTTCTTGTGATTGTTCTGATTTCAGTTTTTCTTCTTTATGGTGCTTTTTTTTGTGTTGCTTGCCTTTGTTTGAAAAAAAGACCAACAGAACAAGTGAGTGATTTTATCCCACTCCTTAAAATACAGTTTGGTGATTTTTTTTTTTTTTTAATTAATAATCATTTTTTTGGTAAAGAATTATTGACAAATTAATATTATCTATAAAATCAGCTATTTAAATGTATTTCAATAAAAAAAAAAATGTCTTTTTTCAACTTTTGCTAAATCTTGTTTTCCTTCTTTTACCTTGAACCGTCGTGTCTTAAGCTCCGCCCCCCTTTCCTCACTTCCGCCTTCTAATCTTGGTCAGGTTCAAATTTACTGAAATTATTTGATTTTTAAGCATTAGAAACCGACGAAATCGGACAGGTTTTGCACGCAGGCAGGTGAGTGGATTCACAATGAAAGCAGACGGCTCGGTTCAGTTTTTGCTGCTGACGGTGGAAAACTGGCACCGTTCAAACTTTACATTGTTGCGTTATTGAGCACAGTGTGTCTGGCACGTCTCAACGAGATATTGGTGGCAGCAGGTGTTAAAACTACGTGTCTGCAGCCGCGGTTACAGCAAACCTTTATTGCGGCGTAACAATAAAGCCGCAAATGGGGAAGTGACGCCGAAAAGGGTGGACGTCCAGCAGAGATAATGTGACAATGTATGCGTCTCTGTTGTGAAATTATTATAAGCTGTTTTGTATTTTAGAAACTAACGCAGCTCACCAGCAGTGGATATGATCAGCTGATCCATCGGAAATGCAGGCACTGCTGTAACACTGGTTCATCCACTATTTCTCAATGACTGCATGCTATGCCAGCCTTTCGGCCAATGCTGGGTTGAATTGATCATCATATATTACTTTTAATCAGTTTATTATGAAATGTCCATCTGAAAACGTCTGATCATACGTCATACTTACTTCATGAGGGTTCAGTAACCTGAAAATGCAATATGTATGTCTATAACTGTGGCAAACATAAAGTATATGCAACCGTCATCAGTAAACATATTACCATATAATAAGTGCTGAAAATACTTTTAGCACTTTGTATAAGTTTTTCACAATTGATGTCTTTATGTACTTTTTTAATTAGCTGATTCAAAATTCCTATTCAATTCAACTTCAGCCCAGATGCATCATGTGGTTACAGTTTGAGAACCATGGACTAAAGTTATGGGACAGATACAAATGGCTGCCATTTCTGCTTTCAACAAGTCAAAAGTGTACTGTATGTTTTGCAGTGTCTCGTGAAATTCTGCACAGAGAAGATGATTGTGAGGAAGCTGCTGAAGACCGTTCTCAGTGTGGAACAAGCGGAGGGAGTCGGCGCTCGGGTCCGAAGGAGCATTGGTAGGAAGGAAGTAAGTTCAAGCAACATCGATCAGTTGTACACTTCAAGAGTGACACTTATGAATATTCCCTATGTATTTTACTTGAAGCTAAGCAACTTGGATCCTTTCCTGATGCTGGATGAGTTTAAGGTGGTCAAGCCGGCAGGTTTTCCAGACCATCCTCACAGAGGATTTGAGACGGTAAGAAGACGGAACAAAGAGTTCATACTACCCTCGTTTGGAAACTGGGATTCTTGAAATGTTGTTATTTTGGATATTTATCTTTTATAGAGTTTAGCATTTAATACTTCCTGTTCCTCTTGGGGAGAAAAAATCTTTCAAAAACCAAACCAAAGTCTTTACATTAGCAATCGACATCTCCAGTCTTTTATAAAAGTATTAGTCTATCTTACTTTCACAACTTAAATACAGCCATTTTCTCGTGTGTTTTCTTCCATGTATTATTTTAGACAAAGAATTTTTTGTAGTTTACACTGTTTTCCATGACGGTGTAGAGATACGTGTGCTGCCCATTTTTCTTAATTACATAAATAATCGAAACGTTGACCCATTTTCTTTTTAAAAGGGTGAAGCTGAACAGAAAACCAAGCCCACATACAAGCAAACAGCAAAATTCATATTTAAACACTGGACTCCGACAAGAGGCAACAGTATTATTTATTTCAAAAGCAGTATGACTTATTTAAAAAAAAAAAAGAATGAATAATTTCATTTAGCTTAAACTTTGTCGTAAATACGTTTTTCTTGACGGCGTATAGAAATGTGTGCTACCCTTTTTCTTATTTATGTAAGTAACCAAAACGCTGAATCATTTTCTTTTGAAAAGGCTCAAACCGAGCAGAACAGCCACGCCCAGATACAAGCAAACAGTAAAACTCATATTTAAACACTAGATGGCGACAAGAAGCAACATTATTCTATTCACTTATGGTAACTCTGAGTTTACACATTTTCAAAAATCATACATTAGGACAGTGGCATTAAATATGTTTTGGCATTTTGAATTATGGAGAATCTTAACCTAAGTCAACATATTGTTGAGTTAAATATTTCAATATGACAGCTTGAACAAAAAAAATCCCTTAATTTTTTTAAATAGAAGAGTTGTTCTGTGTCATCAGAAAATCTATGATTTAATGAATTTTCTGTCACTTCACTGCTGTTTATACTTTTATGATCATTCATAATAAATTCTTACTAATAAATAAGATTTTCTGAAATTATTGAACTAAACATGTTAAAAACAAATAAAACCTAACCTAAATTCCCATTAACATCCCAGACACCTCCCACCCCCAGTTTGTGTTTGGTTTTGCGTATGCAACCTTCATTTCCCTGTGTGCATGAATAGCAATGGACCCAGCTGACCCTCCCACAGCTTTTGAAATCACACAGCGGTGGAGATGGATCCACAGTTCACTGCTGGGGCTCGAGCTTCCCTCCCTTAGACAGATGTTTAACTTTGAGCCTGCAACCTTAAGCTCTGCGTTTCTCTTCCTGCTGTGCTGAAATGAAGGGGTGAACATTGGGAATAGAGTTGGCAAAGCACTTTTTTTTTTTTTTTTTTTTAACTCTGCAACTATACATTCCTTGAGTTTAGGAGCCTTTTATGGCCTAATGATTGTTAAGTTACAGTTAAGAGGGTTAATTAACAAAACAAAACCATATTTTACAGAATACAGATTTGGTATGAATGTAAAAGCAAAAACCCGACTTTAGAGACATAGTTTAGCGACTTCAAAGGAGAGAGCAAAAAATATGAATAAAAAAACTAATTTAATTTGTGTGTTATGATTTAATGTAATCATTTTGGCAGTTAACCACAGCTTTAATTTGTGGCTTTCGTCTGTGTGTGTGTTTTTGTGTCTTAGGTCACGTATGTTTTGGGGGGAATCACAGCCCATGAGGACTTTTGCGGTCATTCTGGACGTCTGATGCCTGGAGATTTACAAGTACTGAAAAAGAATTGGGCAAAAAAATGACTTGTGATTCTTTTGTTACTATAAAGTTGCAGATTATTTTAGGCAAAAAAGAAACCATTGTAATTTATTTTGCCAGCACTTTTCACATTGCTGATGAGCTTTGTTTAAAGCTGTTTACCTCAGTCAGTAAATTTGCCACCTTAAATAATAATTTCTATTTCTTTCACTATTATCACTGTGAATGAAGCTACATAAGCAGAAAAACTAATGTAGCACACAAATACCCTTGATTTTAACACGTATGATTTAAAAAATTTTTTAAAGCAGTACAACAAACGCAACTTGAAACAGAGTTTCAGTCAAGTCCAGCTGAGTTTACTTCAACACACAGCGTACCTCAGTGGACTAGAGCTCCTCATGAAAACTGCAGATGTCCCAAAGCATTTTAGTTAGTATAGTTTTGTTAAAGACAGAAACAAAACAATGAATATGACCAAGAACTAAAAGATTTTCTTTAAACAAAATGCATTTATAACGGCAGCATTTCAAAGAAAATTTTGTTTTCCTAAAGAAACAACAAACTTATGTAGCCATACAGCTGTCTCAGGTTTTAGATAAATGTTTCATTGCACCTGTAATTTTCACTTTTATTAGTACTTTATGAAGTCAAACTGGACGGTGGTTCTCGTATAACTGTCAGTTTTTTACTGAATATTTATAGAAATTATATCAATATTAAAAGG